>NW_021911732.1:0-514 GCF_006229205.1 Suricata suricatta | reverse complement strand
GGACCTCCCCTACTCACACTCTTTCTCTCTCAAAAATAAAAATTAATAAAGACTATTTTAAAAGTTATTTTAAAAAATAATAAATAAATAAATAAATATAAATTTTGCCTTTCACTTGCTATCTGGTTTCCAAAACTGTTTAACTCTTAAGAGTCTCAGTTGCTTCATTATAATACCATAATAGCAGCCAAATTATAGAATGTATATAAGACTAAGAAAGATAATTTTAGTAAAGGATCTTGAATAGCTTGAGCACCAGATGAGTTACAAACTATTGTAATTATCATTTTTCTATCAGATTCGTGAAGCCTTTTAAAAATAATCATGCTATTAGATTCTGTGCTCTGTATGCCATTTTGTATAAACAAATTATATTGCCTCAATTATTTGATATGGGAATACATTGGACCTATCCATTTAAGTCTTGAGGATTCATAAAAGTATGACAGAAAATCCCTTAAAGTTTTTTTCATAAAAGCAAAAAGCAATAAAAAATTTCAGGCATCTACCTAAA
>NW_021911731.1:0-514 GCF_006229205.1 Suricata suricatta | reverse complement strand
TTGCCCATTGGGAGGTGTTGCTTGCAGTTAGGCATATGCCTTGACCGCCAAGAGCCTCCACCTGTGGCCAGTCCCCTCCCGACCCTTGTCTTCTCCCAGACCCCGGGCAAACCGGAACTCCTTGCACAGGTAAGTGCAGTATGTACCCCTTCACCACGCCCGCACAGCCGGGCCCTCCAGCTCTGGGGAGCCTGGACCCTGCATAGAGAGCAGAGTGGAGGGAGGGCCCCGGAAATCACTTGGAAGCAGCAGCTGCAGACGGCAACAGTCAGCCTGTGTTTGGACTTGCTCCCTGATGGAGTCTGGGTGTCTCCGGCAACAAGAGCTCCCGTGTGTCTCTTGCGAGGACCCACCGGCATGGCCCCTCCTCAGCAGGAAAGTCAAGGAATTGGGGGTTCTGCCCTCAGGAGGAATACTGTCCTGTGGGCAACTTAGGGCTTGTGATTAGGTACACACCTTGTCCCTTAGGTTTGTGCTGCTGGTCTCACTGCTCAGGCTGCTTGACTTGTTGGAG
>NW_021911730.1:0-514 GCF_006229205.1 Suricata suricatta | reverse complement strand
TTCTCTGTGTCAGGAGCTAATTGTCCCACGTGTGTTTTCTTTCTGAGAGCTCTATTAGAGGAGCAAATTGCAGCCTTGGTCAGACAGAACACTCTGAGATAGTCCAACTCTCCGTGTTTATGTCTATGTGTCTCGTGTCTCAGTGTTTCTTCCCATGTCTTTAAAGGGGAGCCCCCAGCGAGGCCCCACAGCAGCCAGGCTCCTGAGTTCTTCGAGGTGAGAGCAGATGAGACATCTACCATCCAGACGTAAGTTGCTTCATTCTTGTACAAACCCATCTTTATGCCTAAAAATAATTTTGGGGGCTTCGCTATCAATGATTGGAAATTGTGTGGAAACAACACCCAGCAATGCGTCCTGTGACTTCAAACGACTCACACACTAATCCATAGTAGGTTTTAACAGGACCACACAGTGGCCAAATGATTGAAAGGAAACTTCTTAAAGCCGTTTAACTATTTGTCACGGGTGTTTCCAAGTAGAGATCATTGGTAGAAGGCTCCCAGAGGCACTG
>NW_021911729.1:0-514 GCF_006229205.1 Suricata suricatta | reverse complement strand
CTGCTCTGTCATTAACTTGGAATTTACACGGCCAGCAGAACTTTGGGCTAAAGTGATTCCCTTTGAAGTGGCAGCTCTCCTGGATGTTTATCAGGGGAGGCGAGAGGCAGGTGAGACCTTTCTTGGAAGGGTGTCCTTTGTTCACCAGAGACAGAAAGGAGTGATGTTTGTTTTCTACATTAAGATAGCCTAACCCTGAGCCAGCGACTTTAGCCCCAACAAGATGGAAAGTTGAGGCCAAGAAAAATGTCCACAGTGCACTTAGCCAGACAATAACAGAAGGGGCGGGGGGTGGGGGCGGGGGACTCTGACTTGGAGGAAACCTAAGTTCAGAAAGGACAGCTAATCTGTTTTCCAAACAGCTTTTCGTAAATAACTGACAGGAGATGGGCTGCTTCTCTCTAAGTATTAACCCAAATAAGGGGGTTTAATCATGAAGCCTTGTAGGTGGTGACTTGCTGGTTTCTCTGATATTCTAATCCGGGTCACAGAACGGCTAAGGCAGCTTTAAGTG
>NW_021911728.1:0-514 GCF_006229205.1 Suricata suricatta | reverse complement strand
TTGCCATGTAGTACTCCATTGTGTATATATACCACATCTTCTTGATCCCCTCATCAGGTGATGGACATTTAGGCTCTTTCCATGATTTGGCTATTGTTGACAGTGCCGCTAGGAACATTGGGATACATGTGCTCCTGTGCATCAGCACTTCTGTATCCCTTGGGTAAATCCCCAGCAGTGCTATTGCTGGGTCATAGGGTCGTTCTATGGATAGTTTTTTGAGGAACTTCCACACTTTTCCAGAGCGGCTGCACCAGTTTACATTGCCACCAACAGTGTAGGAGGGTGCCCGTCTCTCCACACCCTCGCCAGTGTCTATAGTCTCTTGATTTGTTCATTTTAGCCACTCTGACTGGCATGAGGTGGTATCGCAGTGTGGTTTTGATTTGTGTTTCCCTGATGATGAGTGATGTTGAGCATCGTTTCATGTGCCTGTAGGCCATCTGGATGTCCTCTTTGGAGAAGTGTCTGTTCATGTCTTCTGCCCATTTCTTCCCTGGGTTATTTGTTTTTC
>NW_021911727.1:0-514 GCF_006229205.1 Suricata suricatta | reverse complement strand
TACTTCATCAAGATAAAAATCTTCTGCACAGTGAAGGAAACAATCAACAAAACTGAAAGGCAGCCTACAGAATGGGAGATGACATGTGCAAATGACATACTGGATAAAGGGTTAGTATCAAAAATCTGTAAAGAACTCTCAAACTCAATACCCAAAAAACACCAGTGAAGAAGTGAATAAAGAAGACATGAATAAACACTTTACACACACACACACACACACACACACACACACACACACAAACAAACACAATGGAATATTACTCAGCCATAAAAAGAAAGAAATGTTGCCATTTGCAAAGACATGAATGGAGCTAGAGTATATTATGCTAAGCAAAATAAGTCAGTCAGAGAAAGACAAATATCATATGACTTCACTCATATGTGGAATTTAAGAAACAAAACAGATAAACATATGCGATGGGGAAAAGAGGAGGAAACAAACTATAAGAGACTCTTAAAGATAAAGAATAAACTGAGAGTTGATGGAGGGAAGTGGGTGAAGGATGGGGTAG
>NW_021911726.1:0-514 GCF_006229205.1 Suricata suricatta | reverse complement strand
AGAGCAGGAGACATAACTGGCTTTTCTAACACAGAGAAGAAAGCAGAGCCTTAGACAAAATGGCAAGATGGAGGAAATAACATGGCTGACAGAGAATTTAAAGCAATGATCATAAGGTTACACAATAGGCTTGAGAAAAGAATAGAAGACATCAGGGAGACCTATTCCACAGAGATGAAAGAGTTAAAAAAAAAAAAAAAAAAAAAAGCAAATCCCTAACAGTACTATTGCTGGGTCATAAGGGAGTTCTACTGGTAGTTTTTTCAGGAACCTCCACACTGTTTTCCAGAGTGGCTGCACCAGTTTACTTTCCCACCAACAGTATAGGAGGGTGCCCGTCTCTCCACCCTAGCCAGCGTCTATAGTCTATTGATTTGTTCATTTTAGCCACTCTGACTGGCCTGAGGTGGTATCTCAGTGTGGTTTTGATTTGTGTTTCGCTGATGAGGAGTGATGTTGAGCATCATTTCATGTGCCTGCAGGCCATCTGGCTGTCCTCTTTGGAGAAGTGTCT
>NW_021911725.1:0-514 GCF_006229205.1 Suricata suricatta | reverse complement strand
AACTATTAGTTGACAAATCAAGCCTGCTTGTTAGGTTTAAGTTATCAATTAATATGACTATGAAACAAGTTATCAGTCAAGCAAGTTTAGTGTAATTTTTCTTAAAATTGTTTTATCTTCTCTCAAATAATTTTTTTCTTATCAAAACTTCCTAAATTCCTGAGTTAAAGCACTTCTTGAAATATCTAGCTAAAATTGCCTAATATTTCTAAGATCCAAATAACTGACTGAAGTTTACAAAACAAGTAACTCCCTCAGGACTGTTATAAACATGGATTTCTTTCATAATTATTTAGACAAATAAATATTTTTATATCACGGGATTACAGTTTGAGTATTGCAATTACAAATTTAGGAATTTAGGAAGTTTTGATAAGAAAAAAATTATTTGAGAGAAGATAAAACAATTTTAAGAAAAATTACACTAAACTTGCTTGACTGATAACTTGTTTCATAGTCATATTAATTGATAACTTAAACCTAACAAGCAGGCTTGATTTGTCAACTAATAGTT
>NW_021911724.1:0-514 GCF_006229205.1 Suricata suricatta | reverse complement strand
GCATAACAGTATCAACTATTTCTTTTCTCTATCTTAATATTTATGTGAAATTGAAAACTGAGCCAAAAGTGGATTCAGGGACCAGCTAAGTGACAAGAGGACTCTTGCCAGTCAATCCTCTCAACCTCACTGCCTAGCCTTGGCTAAATCCCTTTGCTTTGTCCTTCCAAATGGACCAGTTACCCTCCTGCCTCACAAATCCAACGTCATGCTTAAGATGCAACAGCTGAAATAGGTCAGAAGAAAACAAAATGCAGCGTGTTTTCTTAGATAATCACCACTTAGAAAGCACATGTATTATGAGCAAAGAAATATAAATATGTTTTCAAAGATATGAACTCTTCACCAGACATATATGCAGTAACTATATGTATTAAATTTACTTCAGATACTGAATCTGTACTATAGAAGGATGGAGATCAAAAAGGAGAGGTAAGTCCCAAACTTAAGGTTTATGGAGAGAAAGGCATGTGCACAAATTGCAACCTGAGATAAAATCATAGCCTCTCGGTTC
>NW_021911723.1:0-514 GCF_006229205.1 Suricata suricatta | reverse complement strand
CTGCCTAGGTCAGCTTGCCTTGTTTTCCCCCCTGAAGACTATATAAAGAACAGTTCTTTGAATAAACGCTCTCTTTCGCCTGATTGAGAAACCTTGAGTTCTGTCTTTACTCTCTGCGTCTTTTTCTCCTGCCCACTTTTTCTCTCCCTCCCTCAGGAGAAGGACCCACGGCGCCTGCTGCCCTAACCTGAGGTAGAGGCGGACCCCGGTCCTGCTCTACGCGGGGCTCGGGGCCTTCGAGTGCCTCCGCAGCCCAGAGTGGAAGCGGATGGACAAACGGACTTGCGTTCCGGGTCCCGCGGGTTAAGACTCCCGCGGGAAACAACTATGACGAGCGAACGAGCATTCTGGGGCTGCGGGTTTAGGATGAGCGCGCCGGGACTGAGCGCAGGTTGCAACAATTGGAGCCCAACGTGGGGCTCAGTGAAGGAACGCGACCATGAGCGCGGGTTACAACAACTGGCGCCTCAACGTGGGGCTCAATAAAGTAACGCGACCCTGAGCCCGGGATACG
>NW_021911722.1:0-1281 GCF_006229205.1 Suricata suricatta | reverse complement strand
TTTGGAGTGTCATTGTAACTACTGTATTGTAAATGATGGAAAATAATTGCATATGTTAAAAAAATAAATTGTGTTATATTAAAAAAAAAAAAAGAACCTCAAAAAAAATTTCACAGGCCTATGTGTCTTTAGTCTTTTCACATACCTCCAGTCGCGCCCTGTCCACTTCCCTGTGAAGCCTGCATTCCAGTCATACTGAACTGCTTACAGTGCTAGGAACACCTCTGTGTTCTGTGCTTGAAATGCCCTTTCTTTCTTTGCTCTAATACTTCCTCTCAGTGTGCACACCCCACTTGTTTTTGGTAGAAATTCCAAATTAAACTTAATTGTCTTTTCCTCTGGAAAAGCTTCTTTGATTTATGTTAGCTAGTCTTTGGAAGTTTTCATAGTTCTGTTGCGGACCCTGATAGTTGTCTACCAAGTATTCTTTGCTGCTTCGTCACAGCACACGTAAAATGTCTTCCTGTACTACTTTGCTGATGGTTGACTGATCCATTTCTGGCCACTGAAATATAGACATTTCTAGATAATTTCTGGAAAAACTTTGTTTTAAAAATTTGAATTCCAGTATACTTAACATTCAGAAAACTTTTTAAAAAGAACTTTTTAAAAGAGGAAGACTGACTGGTGTGTTTCTCTGGCTTCTATCCCTTTCTCTTTTTTTCTGGAGTACAAATAGAATGTATGGTGCTAGTTATGACATTTTGTCACGATGAGGGTGAAATTCAGTATCCAGGGCGAGGAAGTGACATGTTTAAAAGCTTGGGTTCCTGATGCCATGTTTAAGCGCAGAACCAGCCCTGGGCCACCTTATCTATGGTTTCTTGTTAAATGAAGTAAGTCCCTTCCTCTTAAAGCTATTGTGATTTCGGTTTTGGATTACTTGCTGCCAAATACCATTTCTGACCAATAATGCATTTATCATTGTGTGTGTATCTATTTATTTATTTACATATATTTTTTAGTGTTTATTTTTGACAGAAAGAGAGAGGGAGACACAGGCTCCACGCTCTGGGCTCTGGGCTGTCGGCATAGAGCCCAGTGTGGGGTTTGAACTCAAAAACTGCAAGATCATGACCTGAGCCAAAGTCAGACATGTAACCAACTGAGCCACCCAGGAGCTCCTACTATTGTGTTTTTAATTGCTACTTACTCTTTGATTCCATAACTAGTCTGAGAAGTTTGTGCTTTAGTTACTTGTTTTCTCAGCACTGAGTATGTTCCCTACCACGGGGCAGAAACTCAGAAGATCTTTTTAAAATCTGAGATTTGTGGCATGAC
>NW_021911721.1:0-514 GCF_006229205.1 Suricata suricatta | reverse complement strand
GTCAATGCACCACACCATGTTAACAGCAGAAGCACACACACAAAAACCCCACATGACCATTTCAAGAGACGAAGAAGAACATTTGATAAAATCCAACGACATTCTTTGCTAGAAACACAGCAAAACGGGAAGACGAGGGGGCTTCCTCACCCTGCTAACGAGCATCTACAACACCGGGCCAGCATCACCCATGGTGCTGGAGCCCAGGAAGGTGCCCCGCAGAGACCGGAAGACAAGGATGCCTGCTCTCACCACTTCTCAACATTGCAATGGAGGGTCTAGCCTGGAAATGACAGTGACAAGACATGGAAACCCTCGGACTGGAAAGGAAGAAGTAAACCTATCTCTACCGACAAAGACGTGATCTCATATAAAGACAGACTGAGGAAAGCATCCCCCAAAATCCATTACAACTAACAAGGGAGTTCGGCAAGTTTGCTGAATGTAAGATCGGCATACAAGAACCAACCATATTTTTATGCACGCATCATGCGCAAATCAAAATGAGAGGAGG
>NW_021911720.1:0-514 GCF_006229205.1 Suricata suricatta | reverse complement strand
TTTGAATAAATTAATTTACTTGAGTTCACTTTTTTCCTTTTATGGTTTTACTTTTTAAGAATTTAATTTTGAAATTTACCTTACCTGCTATTTTTTATAGGGGGATGCTTTCTTTTTTTGCCTCTTCCGGGTCAGTGTGTAGCAACATCATAGTTTATAGTTTTCTTTCTTTTCAAATTCTCCTTTAAAGAAAGCAACTCTTTTTGTTTATGTTTTATTTTTCTAACGGTTGGGCCCTGCGGCGTGAGTACCCTGCGAGCATGCGCACAGTGAACCACCACCCCCGTCAGGCTCCCTGACGCTCTCCTCCTAGTTACGCCTTCTCCTGAGTGTTGAGAACCCAGGAACCTGCGCTCTCAGCGCATTTCCGGAGACAACGGTGATACTAACTGTGGTCCGTGTGCTGGGCGCCTGAGCGCTGACCCAGGCATCCCGCTCGGCTGTGCACCCCCAACCCCCGCCCCCCTTCCCGCTGGTCCTCGGGGACAGGCCCCGACTGTGTCCCCAGGGACTG
>NW_021911719.1:0-514 GCF_006229205.1 Suricata suricatta | reverse complement strand
GCAGGCTGCTGGAGGGAGGGCAGGGCTGTGCCTGGACGCTGACCCTCCCTCTGCCCCGCCAAGGTTTCCAAGCGTCAGCTCTAGAGCCTCTTCCCAGGCGGCTCCGAAGAGCCACTCCCCTCCCGAGACAGGTGGGCCTGCGGGGCCAGCAGGGACCAGAAGTGGGGGGGGTGCCCCGCAGGGATGAGAAGTGGGGGGGTGCCCCGCAGGGACGAGAAGTGGGGGGGTGCCCCGCAGGGACGAGAAGGGGGGGGGGTGCCCCGCAGGGACGAGAAGTGGTGGGGGCCAGCAGAGACGAGAAGTAGGGGGATGCCCACACTGTTCGGGGTTAGCGAGCCTGGCAGGATGGGGCCCAGGGGAGCCGGGCCTGGTCTGGAGGCCGTCCTGGGGTGCCAGAACTGTGCGGGAGGTTGTGTGGGGTGCCTGGTGATCTCAGGCCTCCCCAGGGGGGAGGTGGGCTGCAGCTGTGGGCGTGGCTTCAGAGGAGCCAGTGAGGCCAGGGCCCAGGTTCTGC
>NW_021911718.1:0-514 GCF_006229205.1 Suricata suricatta | reverse complement strand
GGGGGGGCAGGGCCTTTATGGGCTTGGGAAAGGGGGAGTTACAGGAAATTGTGACACAGGTACAGGGGTCCAATCACTATCACATAACGTCATTGGCAGTAACTTTAACCACACACATTGTCCAGAGTGTTCCTTACTTTTGGCAGGACCCAATCACGACATTTAGAGCGTTAACCAATCACAGAGGGGACCCAGGACCCAGGACCCTCCCATAGGGTGTAACTAGCCTAAAGCAATAAGTGATTATCTATAGCTTCTATCTCTAGGCCTGCCCTCAGGCGTGTTAATCATTTTAGCTGGCCGCTTCTGATTGGGTGTTACCAGGGGGGTCCCTGGTTGAGCAATCTGTGCCCTTTCATTGTCTAATGATTCTGGGAAACCGACACTTAGGCCTCCAGGGTCAGAGGGAAACCTGAAGCCTGTCATGGAGTCAGTTTGGTTCAGACCTGCGTCCTTTCATCTTCAGGCTGAGGACGCACGTCACACAGCCGTGAAGGTTTTCCTGAAAATATGC
>NW_021911717.1:0-514 GCF_006229205.1 Suricata suricatta | reverse complement strand
GTAACACACCCGACTCCTAATTACTAACAGACAGTTACCATCTTTTCAAAGGAGAGCGAGCAAAGGGGAAAGTGCGCAAATTACAGCTTTCTACGAAGTTAGGGTGGCTGGAATCATTTAGAGTTAACAGCTCCCAATTATGACACATCTCCTTATTTTTGCAAGCTCTACCTTTTCATTCGAGTTCACACGATGATCGTGAGGGACTTAAAATTCTATTTTAAAGGAACACTTGTTATTTTGTTTCTCAAAGCAAAAAAAAAAAATATCCTTCTATTTTTCTTTTTAACTTCAGCGTGCAAATGAATGGCTGGGAAGGGATCACAGGCAGCCGGATTTCCAACGTGAGGTTCTTTCGACTAGCTCTTTGCAAGTGGGACAAAAATGCACCTTAGTCTGTTGGCGTGCTCAAACGACCCTGGTTTTCTCCGTCAGCGTGCCAGGAGGCCACAGACTTATATTAATGTCACCTCTGGTCTCCTTCTGACAGCGCTCTTTGTTGATTAGATAAATA
>NW_021911716.1:0-514 GCF_006229205.1 Suricata suricatta | reverse complement strand
CCTGCCATAAGTTGAGAGTTAGCAATATGAACAGCAGGATTTGATTCCCAACAATTTAATAGTTATTTTACACATATTTTATAATCTCTGGCTGGCAGATGTATTAATAACAAAGTGTAATGCCCAAGATTTTAATATCATCCCCAAAACAGAAACCGCCAGGGAGACCGAGGCACGCATGTAAAAGCAAGGGGCAGTTTTATTACGGCTTAGGCTTGCCGGGCCTAAGTTCGGTCTCACAGCCTTCACCAACACAGTGGATCCGTGCTGAGAGCCCCGAACAAGGGCTGAGTAGGGTTTTTATGGGGTTTGGGAAGGGGGAGTTACAAGAAATTGTGACATCCAATCATTATTGTGTAACAGCATTGGCAGTAACTCTAACCATACACATTGTCCAAGGTGTTCGTTACTTTTGGCGGGACCCAATTACAACATTTAGGGTATCTTTGAAATCAACCAATTACAGAGCGAGTTCAGGGTCTTGTTCGGTGACTATCGGGTTAACTTTAACATT
>NW_021911715.1:0-514 GCF_006229205.1 Suricata suricatta | reverse complement strand
TGAGAAGCGCACAGGAAAGAAACACCATCTCCTGGGCAGCAGGTAACATGTTGAAGGATAGGGCATGAAGTGGTGCATTTTTATTTGCTTAGCAGCTGCTTTAGTACCACTACTTGTGGCAGAAGTTGAGCCCCGAGAGGCCTGAGATCATGTAGATCAGACGTTTCTCAAAGTTTAACTTGTATGCAATCAATCACTATGGATCCCGTTAAACTACAGGTTCTGATTTAGGCCTGGGAGAGACCCAAGCTGTGCTTTTCTAGCGAACTCCGGGTGATTCCAGTCCTGCTGGCATCCTTGGCCCACAGTCGGAGTAGCAAGGATGGAGGGCACTAGGGATGGACACTGAATGGGCAGATGCGGAGAAGAGTCCGGGATGGGACCAAGAGAGATGCGGGACAGACTCAGAGCTGATGAGGCAAGCCAGGCGTGGAAGCCTTTACTCTTCACAGTGTGGCACCACTGACCTGTGACTTCTCAAGAGTCCACAAGTTTAATAATTCAAAACTATATA
>NW_021911714.1:0-514 GCF_006229205.1 Suricata suricatta | reverse complement strand
TAACTGACTTAGCCACCCAGGCGCCCCTGAAGAGAGGTTTCTGACTCTAAATCAACCAGGCTCAATTCTTGAGACTGTCTAACATTTTCCTTAGTTACTTGGCTTAAGAAATTTAGGGGTGGCCTATTGAGATGACATAGAGATTTAAAAAATATTTTTTTCCAATGTTTTATTTATTTTTGATACAGAGAGAGACAGAGCATGAGAGGGGGAGGATCAGAGAGAGAAGGAAACACAGAACTGGAAGCAGGCTCCAGGCTCTGAGCTAGCTGTCAGCACAGAGCCTGACGCGGGGCTGGAACCCACAAACGTAAGATCTGACCTGAGCTGAAGTCGGAGGTTTAACCGACTGAGCCACCCAGGCACCCCGACATAGAGATTTTTAAAAGTCCCAGGACTCTTTCTCTCAAAAATAAATAAATAGTTAAAAAGTTTAAAAAAGGGGGAGTGCCTAGGTAGCTCAGTTGGTTAAGCCTCTGATTTTGGCTCAGGTCATGATCTTACCTGAGTTCCC
>NW_021911713.1:0-514 GCF_006229205.1 Suricata suricatta | reverse complement strand
ATAAAAGGGCAAAGGAAAACCTATCAAAGTAGTTGTAGACCTATCTACTGAAAGTTGTCAGGCCACAAAGGAATGGCAGAGAATCTTCAATGTGATAAACAGGAAAAATATGCAGCCAAGAATCCTTTATCCAGCAAGCCTGCCATTCAGAAAGGAAGGAGAGATAAAGGTTTTCCCAAATAAACAACAATTGAAAGAATTCAGTACCACTAAGCCAGCCCTACCAGAAATCCTAAGGGGAACTCTGAGGGAAATGGTGCTAGGAACACAAGGTACCAGAGACACCACTACAAGTATGAATCCTACAGAGAACACAATGTCTCTAAACCCATATATTTCAATCATAACACTGACAATGGACTAAATGCTCCAACCAAATGACTTAGGGTAGCAGAATGGATGAAAAAATAAAATCTATCTATTTGCTGTCTACAAAAAAATTTATTTAAAACCTGAGGACACTTCAGATTGAACATAAGGGGATGGAGAAATATCTATCTTGCGACTGGAAGTT
>NW_021911712.1:0-514 GCF_006229205.1 Suricata suricatta | reverse complement strand
TCCAGTGATTGGGTGGCTTATGAATAACAGAAATTTGTTTCTCATAGTTCTAGAGGCTGTGAAGTCCAAGGTCAAGGCACCAGCAGACTCAGTGTCTGGTGAGCACTCACTTTCTACATGGCCATTTTTTGCTGCAACCTCACATGGATGAAGACATGGGGTCTCTTTTATAAGGGCAGTAATCCCATGGGACTTAATTACCTCCCAAATGCTCCTCCGCCTAACACCATCACCCTGGGGATAGGACTTCAACATATGAATTTGGGGGAGACATAAATATTGAGACTGTAGCACACTGGATGCAGACCAAGCAAATATCAGTCCCTGCTTGCAACATGCCCACTTGAAGGTCTGCTCCAAGTGAGTAGCAACTTCGTCTGGTTCCTATTGTATCCCCACTGCCTAGAATGGCAGATGGCACACAGACATGCTCAATAAATATTTGTGTTATGAATGACTGAAAAATGAATTTATGGATCCCAGGATGGCTTGATGCAGCCCTACCCAAGTCTAG
>NW_021911711.1:0-1281 GCF_006229205.1 Suricata suricatta | reverse complement strand
AACGGTCGCTGTGCCCAACACCACCACTCCAGGCCTGGCAGGGAGGCGGGCAGGATGGCTAGAGGGGGCCTCGTGGAGAAGCTGCAGGTGAAGTCTCAGCAGAATGAGAGCAGATGGGTTGGCCTTTGACAAAAGCAGGGCACCAGGAGAACCCGGGTGGGAGGCGGGGGTGCTGTGGCGAGGCCCCTCTGGAGCTCCCGGCTGATGAGTGCAGGAGGGGTCCCCGGCCCGTGTGGGGCTTCCCCAGCACCAGCCAACAGGCAGCTCTCCCCCAGGGCTGGGGCCTAACAGTGAGAAAAACAGCTTTGTGGAAACAGAAATTGTAAAACGATGGCCTCTGAGCAGGTGAAATGGGCAGGGGTGATGGGCAGTGAAAAGCAGGAGGGTGAGTATAATGTGATGTCTTCACTGGTCAGACAATTGTCACCGCATGTGAGGAGAGCCGTCGACCAGGAAGTATGAACCCCGTCAATCAGATGCATAACTGGTACACAAGGCAAGGGAGAGGAGATGGTTTAAAATCCTAACAATAAAAAAAATCCTAATAATAAAAAATTAAAAATTAATTTAAAAAACTTTTAAATACTAACAATCTTACCTCCTAAAAAATCCTACCTCCTTAGAGAGGTATGGTAAGATATTACATCTGTAAACAGAAGACAGAATGCATGAAAAGGAATCACTGGAGATCAAGATGGTGCTTTTGCAAACTAAAAATAAAATAAAAAATTAAATGGGAGATAAATTCTCAGAAAACAGAGCAAAAGCACAAAGACACAAAGATAAGAAAATCAGAGGATCAATACAGAAAGTAAACATGCAACAAGAGGGAGTTCCAGAAAAAGACAATAGAGAAGTGGTACAGAAAATAATCTGAATCTCCAGATTTATGATTCAAAAATCTTGAGTCTCCAGATTCGTGATTCAAAAATCACAACGTGCCCATCAAGCACCCATTCTAATTAATGGGGAATATTCCACATCAAGGCCCGTCACTGGAAACTTTCACAGCACCAGGGATGGAGGGAATATCTAGAAGTCTTCTAGAAAACAGACGGTAGGAGCTGGAGGCTGGGGGGTAGAACCCATCTATAAAAGCCTGCAGAGTCAGCATGGCACAAGACTTCTCAACACCAAGGAGGAAAGCCGGAAGACAGAAAATGGGACAGTATTGTCAAAATTCTTTTTTTTTTTAAATAGTTTATTGTCAAATTGGCTTCCATACAATACCCAGTGCTCTTCCCCAAAAGTGCCCTCCTCCATCACCACCACCTCCCCCCC
>NW_021911710.1:0-514 GCF_006229205.1 Suricata suricatta | reverse complement strand
GGGGGGGCAGGGCCTTTATGGGCTTGGGAAAGGGGGAGTTACAGGAAATTGTGACACAGGTACAGGGGTCCAATCACTATCACATAACGTCATTGGCAGTAACTTTAACCACACACATTGTCCAGAGTGTTCCTTACTTTTGGCGGGACCCAATCACGACATTTAGAGCGTTAACCAATCACAGAGGGGACCCAGGACCCAGGACCCTCCCATAGGGTGTAACTAGCCTAAAGCAATAAGTGATTATCTATAGCTTCTATCTCTAGGCCTGCCCTCAGGCGTGTTAATCATTTTAGCTGGCCGCTTCTGATTGGATGTTACCAGGGGGGTCCCTGGTTGAGCAATCTGTGCCCTTTCATTGTCTAATGATTCTGGGAAACCGACACTTAGGCCTCCAGGGTCAGAGGGAAACCTGAAGCCTGTCATGGAGTCAGTTTGGTTCAGACCTGCGTCCTTTCATCTTCAGGCTGAGGACGCACGTCACACAGCCGTGAAGGTTTTCCTGAAAATATGC
>NW_021911709.1:0-514 GCF_006229205.1 Suricata suricatta | reverse complement strand
TTTTTTATATATATTTCATTTTCATAAAATATACTATCTAATCATTTTTAAAGGTAAACTTCAGAGCCATTAAGTACACACATTCATACTATTGTATAACTATCATTACATTCCTTTTACAGAACTTTACATCCTACGAACCTCAAACTCTATACTCAGTCAACAATAACTCCCCACGATTTCTTAGCCCCAACCCTGGCAACCACTATTTTTCTTTCCCTCTCTTTCTTTCTTCCTCTTTCTTCCTACCTTTCTCTTCTTCTTCCTTCCTTCTTTTCTCTCTTTTTTCTTTCTCTTTCTTTCTTTCTTTCTTTCTTTCTTTCTTTCTTTCTTTCTTTCTTTTTCTTTCTTTCTTTCTTTCTTTCTTTCTTTCTTTCTTTCTTTCTTTCTTTCTTTCTTCCTTCCTTCCTTCCTTCCTTCCTTCCTTCCTTCCTTCCTTCCTTTCTTTCTTTCTTTCTTTCTTTCTTTCTTTCTTTCTTTCTTTCTTTCTTTCTTTCTTTCTTCTTTCCTCTCC
>NW_021911708.1:0-514 GCF_006229205.1 Suricata suricatta | reverse complement strand
TGAAATAAAACACAGGAGTGAATGCCACCTGGCAGGTGCACAGCATAGATGCGGGCACAGTGAAGGTGAGCTTCTGGCAGAAGCCAGGGACACAAGAGAAATGATTGTTTGCTCTTCTTTTAGGGCTTCCTGACGAGTGGCAGACATGAGATCCCCATTCCCTGGACAAGAGAGTGGGGCAACACTATTCCCTCCCATCTATCAGCATTGAGGGACTTTAGTGAGGAAAGCGGTGCCACCAAGTGAAGGTCAGAGCTGCTTACACCAAGCCCCACCGCCCTGAACGCTGCAAGTGCATGCACACCAGGGCAAGTCTACCTCAGAATCAGTCAGCAGGCTACTCCCAGAAGACCAGCATAAACTCCTTACACACGCCAGGTCTACTGATCATAGAATGGTACAAAGCTTGAACTGTAGGGGAAATAGAATCTAGCTTCCTTTGTTTTTCTTTATCCCCTTGGGATACAGAAAAAATATTTTTACTGTTTGGAATTTTTAATTTATTATTTTTTTT
>NW_021911707.1:0-514 GCF_006229205.1 Suricata suricatta | reverse complement strand
TTCCTTTGTCTTACAGGCAAAATGACAGACTCTCTCAGGCATTGCATAACTTAATATTTATGAATACTACAAAATCATGCAATCCTTGGAATATCCTAAAAATGGGAATCATTTAGTATACATTTTTTAAAGTGCAATTCTGAAATATTTAAATCACTAGTTTAGCAGCAAATATAATTGCTTTTTAAACAAGCAATATTAACTTACTTTAAATGAAAAATCTGAAATTATATCTCTAATGTTCTCAGATTTGAAGTATTCACATTTTCTCTTTTGAGCAAATAGGTGATAAAGATATCACTGTTCGTTTTTTAGCCATTGACAATTTCCCATACATACACGTCTCTCTATATAGATATCCTAGAGCTGTTTTAGTGTAGCTGTTTCATAATGAATTAATCAATAAATTGGGTGTAATAAAGAATATAGCTTTCAGTATCACAAAACTGTTCTAATATCCTTTGTAGGTTTTCTTAAACCATGAAAAATAGCGTAACACCAATATAAGATGGAA
>NW_021911706.1:0-514 GCF_006229205.1 Suricata suricatta | reverse complement strand
TATGAAGGCCACAGGCAAAACAAAAACTGCCTAAAACCTTAAGAAATAAAATTTCAAAACGTGCCTCACGTGTGAATGGCACTCCAGTACCTGGAGGGATTAATATTTACTAACCTCATTTTCACTATTTTTCCTTTCGCTAACGTCACGCCGGCCCCTGCGGCGCCCGCGCGGTCGGCAGCCTCCGCCCCGCCGCTCAGCGGTGCAGCCACGAGTGATTCGAGTGAATTCTCTGGTGATTCTGCAGAACAAAAAGAACTGGCTCACGGACCTCGTAAGCAGCCGCCACCTCGTCGGGTGGAAACCGACCCAGCGTCGCGAAAAGAGGAACTTCGGTTTGACGAGGGTGAAGAAGAAATGAAAGAAGTCACAGAAAAGGAACAGAAGAAACAGACCCCTGGCCCCGGAGAGCAGGGAGCCCTCGAGGAGGGGAGGCAGGTGCGCCAGGGAGGACGGCCGGCAGGGGGGCAGGTGGAGGAGGCCGAGGCCGAGCACGAGCACGAGGCCGAGCACG
>NW_021911705.1:0-514 GCF_006229205.1 Suricata suricatta | reverse complement strand
CTTTTAATTCTTCACAGTTTGGTCATTTCTGGCTGGCGGAGGTAATTGGGCTCCTTACTTCTCCGCCATCTTGCCGCCGACCCTAAGCAGGAAGGATTCTGCCAGTGCCGAGAAGGCTCAGATGGCAATCTGGGCGAAACAGGAACGCTAGGAAATGGTGGGCAAGTTCTGCAGAGAGTTGGCTGATCAGGGGTACAGCACCCATGGGAGACAGGAGATCCAGTAAAGAAAGTTGCTGAGGAAGAAATACATTGGCATGTGGAGCGGAAAATTGACTCCTACCTGGAAAATGATCATGCTGTTTCCTGCCAAAGTTACTACATAGAGAAACATCACTGCCCAGAAGAGAACACTCTGGGATATGAGATGCTTGGACAGTCCCACCAGAATGAATTCAGTCACTTTAGTGTGGTTTCCAATTTCCTGGTAGTTCATTTCCTCTATCCTCCGCTCCAGATAGAGAGAGAAAGCAAACACATCATCTCTTTGTCAAGAGGGATGCATTATTTGTACT
>NW_021911704.1:0-514 GCF_006229205.1 Suricata suricatta | reverse complement strand
TGCAGCTGTCCCTTTAGCTGATGACACAGAAGTCTGCTCAGACTCTGTGTGGCGGTTCCATAAGGCCAACCACACCACACACACCACTATATACTTGATGCCAAATGCACTGTACACCTTTGCTCATAACTAGGAAAGGGACAGGTAAAAGTGCACTTAAAGACTATGTTCAAAATATGTTTATCAACAATCTTTTTCTGTTTTAAATTTAAAAACTTTTTAAATTAAAAAGGTTCAGAAGCTTCTTGGAAGCTGTCGTCTGTACTAACCCCTTCTTCTGGGAAACAGGAAAACTTGAGGAAGTCCATGGTCTCCAGGTCCCGCGTCGAGGGCAGTGAAGCTGGAAGGGACCCGCCTGCACCGGGCGTCCCGTGAAGCCGCCCCCCCCACCCCCAGGCTGTCCTGGGGAGCCCGTTCCTCTCGCTCCTCCGGGAAGCCGTCTTAGAACCACAGCCCTAGCAGACCGTTCGGCAAAGGGCCACGAGGGTCACCGGATCACTTGGCAACTCTTCAC
>NW_021911703.1:0-514 GCF_006229205.1 Suricata suricatta | reverse complement strand
CTTATAATTTACATGATGTGTTCTCTTTGTAATAAATCCAAACTACAAATAAAAATATAATAAAGAATCAGAAATCATTTGAAATCCTACTACTGCCAGGAAGCCAATATTTTCTTCTATTCCACATCCTCCTTGATACTAGGTGGGCTAATATGCATAATGCTCACTACCACTTGTAAATTGTTTTATAAGATAATGAAATGCTAACCTTCTCTGTTTTAAAAAATACTTACATTTTGTACATACATTTACTTTCTCTCTCACAGGTCGGGAAAGCTTGGGATGTCTTCAGTGAAGGAGCTCTAGAACATTGTCTTGAGAGGCTGTGCTGTGCTATACGGCGTTGATGGACTCCAGAGTCTTAATACGTTCCAACTGAGAGCACCTTTCCTTTGCTTCCTGCTTTATTTTGCACTATGAGAAAACCTTTACTAAACACTCTTGAGTGAACATGTTTTCTCAGAATTGTTAAACACACAAGGGTATTAGATTATACATTATAAATTAGATTTTT
>NW_021911702.1:0-514 GCF_006229205.1 Suricata suricatta | reverse complement strand
CTTTTTTAGCTGGTCTGTGAGGTATATAGTCACCCTACCTCGTACACTCATCAACATTACCCCCTCTCTGTGGCCATTTGAGTTTGTGGCTCTTGTCAGGTCAACACTCATTAGTTCACTCAACAAATATCCATTGAGACCCTATTCTGTGAGACCTGATTCTAGGCACAGAGGACACAGAGGTTCACAGCTCAGTCCTTGCTGTCAAAGAGCTCCCAGTTGGCAGATCTGGGTGTGTTAACAAACTACAGTGGTCCACTGTGAGCACCAGATGCAACGAATGCTGTAGGGCTGTGGGCGGGGCTATTGACCTTTAAGTGGCATGGCCTGGATGTGTGTGTGTGTGTGTGTGTGTGTGTGTGTGTGTTTGCATGTGTGCAAATTTAAAGTAGCTCCTTTTTTCTCCCTGCCTTCAGGAAATTGTCTTGAGAGACTTTGGGAGGATTCCAAGAGGCAGCCTTTTCTATCAGGGATGAAGAAATGATCCCCAAGACCCTATTATAGACACTTAGGG
>NW_021911701.1:0-514 GCF_006229205.1 Suricata suricatta | reverse complement strand
AAGTGATGCCTTCCTTCATAACTGATTTAAGTGAAGTTTTCAAGTATTTTGCTGAATGGTCTCCCAGTAGGCTGGCGTGTGAAAGAGACCTTCTGCTGGGTGACTGGGTGGCTCAGTCGGTTGAGCGTCCGACTCTGGATTTCTATTCAGTTCGTGAGTTCGACCCCCACATCAGCACTTATTAACAGTGCAGAGCTTGTGTGGGATTCTCTTTCTCCCTCTCTCTCTGCCCCTCCTTGCATCTCTCTCTCTCTCTCACAATAAATTTTTTAAGAACTTAAATTTTAAAAAAAAGGAAAAGAACCTCTGCTTAATAAAGGTATTCCAGTGAGTGGAGGTGCTAAAAGACATCTACCTCTGAATCAGATATCAAATCCTCCAATAGTTGAGCAAATGTGCCTCCTTCCAAAGAATGACCTGAGGAGAAGTATCATTAAATTATCCCTGCAACTTCTGATGCCAAAGATAAAACCCACAAGCCGGAAGAAGCTCTAAGTGTGCAAGATGATTATTT
>NW_021911700.1:0-1281 GCF_006229205.1 Suricata suricatta | reverse complement strand
TTAAGCGTCCGGATTCAGCTCAGGTCACGATTTCACAGTTTGTGGGTTCGAGCCCCGCGTCGGGCTCTGTGCTGACAGCTCAGCGGCTGGAGCCTGCTTCAGATCTGTGTCTCCCTCTCTCTCTCTCTGTCCCTCCCCTGCTCACGCTCTGTCTCTCAAAAATCTTTTCAACTGTCTTGTCAGCATTCAGCTGGAGCTGGACAAACAGTAACTATTCCCAGCAGTACTGAACGATCCCATGGACACAAGAGGGATCCTCAAAAAGGAGCAAAAGATCCGAGACGCAGAGCTACTTCCCAAGATAGCGAAGGAAAGGTAATTCCCCTGAGAGCGGACAAGTGTTCAGAAGCCCCGCTGCACAGGGAGCGCACCCCACCTTTCTGCCAGCCATATTTTTGAGGCCCCTACTCGAGGGTTGGCAAACCAACTTCCTGAGGAAACAAAACTAGACAAATGAGACGCAATAGCGGCCCCGGAGAGAAAGGGTTGCGAACCACTGTTACCTCCCACCCACCTGAACTTGGAGCGAAGGGACGCCGTGCAAGCCTACCTTCCTCCCGCAGCAGGCCCCGCAGGCAGAGAGCGGACTCCGGCAGAATACTCAGCAGGTGCGGCTTCCGCGGGTCTCCCAGGAGGCCTGGCCGCAGGTTCCAGAACAACTGGGGTCTCTCAGCAGGTCTCATCCTAGCCACCCCAAACTGCAGAGGAGAAGGAACTTTCCCCCTACCCTTTATAGGGAGTGCTTGGCTGAAGCGCCCCCCTCCCGCCCAGGGCACCTTTTAAATAGCGAAGCCTGACAAGGTTAAAGGTTCATCACCGTGGCCACGTGTTCAGCCCTAAAACAAAATTTCCTTCACCTGAGGCCTCAGGCAGGCCCCGGGGCAGATTGAATAGCACGAGGTCCCACCCCCAAACCCGGTCTGACCTGAGTCGGATCCAGTTTCTAAATTGGGCCCAACTGGAAGTCAGTCGGGTCAGGTCTCCTAGTGCACCCCTCCGGTTTCTAAGTGGGACCCAATTTAACCCCAGGCCGGTTCTAAATGGAATCCGGTGCGCTTTTTAAGTCTGACCCAGTCCCACAGAGCCTCTGCAGACCCAGGCCTGAAAAAGAAACTCCAAATCTGAAATCTCAGAGCAGGGCTGGCCCAGGGGGCTTAACAACCACCTGCACAGGTGTCCCGGAGCAGCAGGCTCAAAAGTCACCCAGGCCCGCTTGCTCCTTTCTCCTGGAGGCAGAGGTCTCCTTCGGTGTCTTTCTCTGACACCAGGAGTGTTAAAAAA
>NW_021911699.1:0-514 GCF_006229205.1 Suricata suricatta | reverse complement strand
TGAAATAAAACACAGGAGTGAATGCCACCTGGCAGGTGCACAGCATAGATGCGGGCACAGTGAAGGTGAGCTTCTGGCAGAAGCCAGGGACACAAGAGAAATGATTGTTTGCTCTTCTGTTAGGGCTTCCTGACGAGTGGCAGACATGAGATCCCCATTCCCTGGACAAGAGAGTGGGGCAACACCATTCCCTCCCATCTATCAGCACTGAGGGACTTTAGTGAGGAAAGCGGTGCCACCAAGTGAAGGTCAGAGCTGCTTACACCAAGCCCCACTGCCCTGAACGCTGCAAGTGCATGCACACCAGGGCAAGTCTACCTGAGAATCAGTCAGCAGGCTACCCCCAGAAGACCAGCATAAACTCCTTACACACGCCAGGTCTACTGATCATAGAATGGTACAAAGCTTGAACTGTAGGAGAAATAGAATCTAGCTTCCTTTGTTTTTCTTTATCCCCTTGGGATACAGAAAAAATATTTTTACTGTTTGGAATTTTTAATTTATTATTTTTTTT
>NW_021911698.1:0-514 GCF_006229205.1 Suricata suricatta | reverse complement strand
CAATGATAATTAACTTTTCTTGGTAATGTAACCTTGGGAAAATGTGTTATTTTTTTAGCTGTGTTTTGGTGGGAAATTTTGTTTTTGTAACATAATAAAGCCAAGTTCCAAAGACCGTCTCTGGATGACTCGCCAAGACAACGCCCTCCACGCCAGGCTCCGCAGCCTCCACGGGGCCGCCCCGTGTTTGCAGTGGGGCAGGCCCACCGGCACCCCCTCCCCTCCTCGGCAGGGCTGTGGGCTCAGCGTTGTCCAGGGTCACCAGAACGGCCTGGGGGGCAAACACACCGCCCTGTCCTTGCAAACTGGTGAGCCTCACGGGCCTGACCGGGGCCTCGGCCTGACATTGAGGCCTTGCGAAGTGCAGGCTCGTCTGAGCTCCGTCGGGGCCGGGATATCAGAAGGGTCACGCGGGGCCCAGCTGGGGCGCAGATTCCCTCCCCGCAGCCTGGAGTGGAGCACGTTCACGTTCCTCTGCAGAAGTTAGGAAAAGACGGCAGGCGAGCTCACGTCT
>NW_021911697.1:0-514 GCF_006229205.1 Suricata suricatta | reverse complement strand
CCTCGTTTTCCTCACTGGTGCAGTGGAGATGAAAAATAGCAACTACTGTGGGATGGTCACGAGAGCTCGTGCATAAAGCCCTCGGCACGGGTGTCTTACCTCCTCTCTCGATGGGAGATGAAGGGCACAGAGAGGCGCCCAGAACTGACCTCCCATGAGAAGGCGTGATTTTGCAGCGATTCCTGCCTCCCAGTCTGAAAGGAACGATCAGGCTCAGTAGTTCTAGTCACCTGGACCTCAGAAGTTAACCACTTAAACACTTTTATTTTTATTAAGTTTATGATGTGTTACATGGTTTGTGTTTTACAGGAAAACTGATCCCAAGACATCAATCTATCTTCAAAAGTAACCAGTTTTTCCATGGCATCAGTATTCCTGAACCAGAAGACATGGTAAACTTGCTCAGTTTGGGATGTGTTGTTATTTGTGTTGCAACCTTGTTTAAAGGGGTATTTTTTAAGAAGTATCTGTACTTTTGGCTCCTGTTTTCCTTCTAAAACACACTGACACATAT
>NW_021911696.1:0-514 GCF_006229205.1 Suricata suricatta | reverse complement strand
TTTTTTTTTTTTTTTTTTTTTTGGCGAAGTGATATTACGTCTAAGACCTGGGAAATATGAAAGCAGCTGAGAAGCACAATGGAAATAAATCGTTCAGGCAGCCACTTTGACCCCCAAGACTAACATCAACTGCTTTCAATCCTCTTTAGAGGGCATGAAAACCAGGCAGAACTTCTGACAGGAAGCTTCACTGTATTTGGAACAGGGAGCCCTATTCACAGGACGAAGGTGCTAGGACTTTCTCAAGTCAGCTATATTGTAGATTATATGACAGGAAGAGGTGCTTTTTCAGCTAGTTCGCAAACTTCCCAGCCTAAACTATAGGAGTGTGGTTTTATTAGTTAGAGCTGTGATCATCCTCTGGAGATGGCCAAGGCTCTATTTACTTTGGCATTCTTTCATGCCTTCCCTGTGCTATTTTTGTCATCATGGATCCTGTTATTCACATTAAAAATACGCATGGCTCAAAGAAAAGAATTATACCAAAGAGGTTTAGAAGAAAATGAAAAAAAAA
>NW_021911695.1:0-514 GCF_006229205.1 Suricata suricatta | reverse complement strand
TTTTTTCCTTCAGATACTCTTTCCTGCTTTGTCAAAAATTAATTGGCCGTACATTTGTGGGCCCAGTTCTGGGTTCTCTATTCTATTTCATTGGTCTATATGTCTGTTTTTGTGCCAATACCATACTGTCTTGATGATAACAGCTTTGTAGTAGAGGCTAAAGTCTGGGATTGTGATGCCTCCTGTGTTGGTTTTCTTCTTCAATATAACTGGCTATTCAGGGTCTTTTGTGGTTCCATACGAATTTGAGGATAGTTTGTTCTAGCTTTGAGAAGAATGTTGGTGGAATTTTGATGGGGATTGCATTGAATGTGCAGATTGCTTTGGGTAGTAATGACATTTTCACAATGTTTATTCTTCCGATCCATGAACAGGCAATGTTTTTCCATTTCTTGTAGTTTTCTTCAAACGTTCATAAGTTTTCTATAGTTTTCATCATATAGGTCTTTTACATCTTTGGTTACGTTTACTCCTAGGTATTTGATGGTTTTTCGTGCAATCATGAATGGGATCA
>NW_021911694.1:0-514 GCF_006229205.1 Suricata suricatta | reverse complement strand
GGGCTCTCTCTCTGCTCTAGCAGGAATCTCGCACCCAGAGTCATGACACTGAGGCTTTTCCTTCCAGGAAGCAACTTTATTCCTGCCAGCACTGCTCAGTTGGGTTTGTACACGAACTGAGCCCCGAACGCCACGTGGAGTAGTTTTTCATATATTTTTTACTTCTTTGTCTCCCATACGTGGAAACACACATACATGCAGTCTCCGTGTACAAGGTCATGAGGGATGTTGTGACATAGGTGCAGAGACAAGTCATCTTGAAGTTTTTTTGTTTTTGTCTTTTCTCTCTCTCTTTTTTTTTCTCTTTAGGGAAGGGACCCTATCACATTCTCCTTTTTGATTTGATGCTTGGACCCCTCTATTTTGGGTCAAAGAGCATCATCTTGGTTTGGATGTTTATGTTTTTATAACATTATTACATGAGTGGCCGTCCTTTTTTTTTTTAAATCATGGCCTCAATGAGACGTTAGGCAGACCATACATCCAGGGGAGCTAAGCAAGGGAGGATTAAGCA
>NW_021911693.1:0-514 GCF_006229205.1 Suricata suricatta | reverse complement strand
TTTTTTTCTCTGAGACATCTCCTGTATTGCTCATGAAGTTGCTTTCTTCTGCTTAATTTTTGTTATTTTTACCTTTTAGGAGTTCTGCGTCTGGGTTTGAAATTTACACTTAAAACAGTGTAGGAAGCCTGTGTTCTGAAGGTAGTGCAAGTGCACAAGTAAGGGTTTGAAGCAGCATCAAGCGACCACACGAGGTGTTTATTTTTTGTTTGTTCAGCATGGAATTTAAAAAATATCCCATTGGCATGTATGAATCTTATCTGCTGAGTACCATTTCCTTTAGTTGCCATAGGAGTTGAACGGTGCATTGAGAGTAGGCACTAAATCAGGAGTCAGTGGTCATTTTTGCTAGTGATTTTCCTACTTGTATCTGTCATTCATAGATAGATGGATAGACAGACATCTTTTATTCATATTTTTGAACCACTGACTGAAAAATTTCAAAGAAGTTATAAGATTACATGCCCTACATTGTTTACAATGTTACCTCTCTCTCATAACATATAGTTAACCT
>NW_021911692.1:0-514 GCF_006229205.1 Suricata suricatta | reverse complement strand
GGCTACCCAGCAGTTATCTATGGAGTGGGTTTCTGTCTCCAAGCCCAGCCAAGCGTTCTATACCTCTTCCCCAGAGACAGTTCTATGAGCGTGTTCCGACTCTGTCTGTTCCCTTTGTCTCTCGGGCGCCGCGCGCTTGCGCCACGTTGGGCTGGGGATCTTACCTCCTCTGCCCGTCCCAGGCTGGCCCGTTTTCGGATCTCCCCTGTTCGCCCCCGCTCACTCAGGTATCCTTGAGGTTCTATTCCTTCTGGAGTTCATATTTTCTCCTTCCGCTCTCGCAGATGAGCTTAATATCCTTCTCGGTTTGATAAATGGTGCGGAAGGAGTTTACAGAGCTCCCTTCCTCTCCGCCATCTTGGCTCTTTTTCTCCACGTTCCCACTTTCTGATCCCAATAAGAGGCAAACAGCTCTAATATCTCTGGGTACCTCTCCCATCTCCATCCTAGGCTCACAGATTGGCTTTCATAACTGGACCAGGAGTAGACTCTTCATCCAATTATGTCCAGTCCT
>NW_021911691.1:0-514 GCF_006229205.1 Suricata suricatta | reverse complement strand
CTTCTCCTTGGCAGGTCCTCACATTTATTTATTTATTTATTTAATTTTTTTATTTTTTTAATGTTTTATTTATTTTTGATACAGAGAGAGAGCATGAGAGGGGGAGGGGCAGAGAGAGAAGGAGACACAGAACCAGAAGCAGGCTCCAGGCTCTGAGCTGTCAGCACAGAGCCTGACGTGGGGCTTGAACCCACGAACATGAGATCTGACCTGAGCCAAAGTCGGATGCTTAACCGACTGAGCCCCCCAGGCACCCCTTTTTATTTATTTTTAAGCAATCTCTACACTTCATGTGAGGCTTGAACTCATGACACTGAGATCATGAGTGACATGCTTGCTCTTCTGACTGAGCCAACCAAGCACCCCAACTTAATTGCTATTTCATTTCTTGGTGTTCTCCTCCCAGCACGGTCACAACATAAGGGTTGTCAAATGCCTAAAGGGGACACTGTGCACAAACTGTCAGGCTCATTTCATCCCACTTCTGAGATTGTGATTCTTTGGGTTTTTTTTT
>NW_021911690.1:0-514 GCF_006229205.1 Suricata suricatta | reverse complement strand
TATAATAGGTAGTATTTGTAGAATGAGCCATTTTTTTGATGATACTCGCTTTTATAATCTATTCATATATCAAAGTCAATCAAAATATCTTTAAAAATACAAATGATAAGCATTAAACACATTATATTAACTGCAGTTTTAAATCAAGAAAATGTAATGAGTCACATTAAAATCTGACAACTCTGGGAAGTTTACCACACTTGGTCAATTTTTTTAAGTTGTCAAGTGACTAACAAAGTGATTGATTAGTTAATAGTGGATAGAAGCTGATCAGCAAGATGAAAGACCGTGTCCAATTTGGGCAGAAGAAAAATTGCAGTCTTATCTGAAATACTGATAATGCCGCAAATTATTTACTTGGCACTGCACAGCATGCATATCTCTCTGACTTACTATATAACTATCAACTTCATTGAAATCTCTTTCAAAATGTTAATAGCTATCTCCATTTGAAAAACTAAATCCAAAACCATTTCTCTTTTAAAATAGCAGACTGAACCAGAAATCAAACTTA
>NW_021911689.1:0-1281 GCF_006229205.1 Suricata suricatta | reverse complement strand
GCTAGAACCAAAAAGGAAAAACAAGTGATGTGGAGAAAAGGGAACTCTCATGAACTGTCTGTGGGAATGTAAATTGGTGCAGCCACTGTGGGAAACAGCATGGAGGTTCCTCAAAAAAATGATGGGGGGCCTGGGTGGCTCAGTAAGTTGAGCATTCAAATTCAGCTCAGGTCATGATCTCCTGATTTGTGAATCTGAGCCCCGCATCAGGCTCTGCTGACAGCTCGGAGCCTGGGGCCTGCTTTGGATTCTTTATCTCACTCTCTTTCTATCCCTCCCTGGCCCATGCTCTGTCTCTCTCAAAAAAATAAACATTAAAAAACTTTTTAATTAAAAATAGAAATACCATATAATCCAATAATTCCCCTACTGGATATTTACCCAAAGAAAGTGAAAACACTAGAGGCGCCTGAGTAGCTCAATTGGTTAAGTGTCTGACTTTGGCTCAGGTCATGACCTCACAGTTCATTTGTGGGTTTGAGCCCTGTATTGGGCACTGTGCTGACAGCTCAGAGCCTGGAGCCTGCTTCTGATTCTGCGTGTGTGTGTGTTTCTCTCTAAAAAATAAATAAACATTAAAAAAAAAAAGAAAATGAAAACACTAACTAGAAAAGACATATGCACCCATTTATTGCAGCATTATTTACAATAGGGAAATTACAGAAGCAACCCATTATCCATTGATAGATGAATGGATAGATGATAGATGATTGGATACAAAAAGATGTGGTATGTATATACAATGGAATATTACTCAGCCATAAAAGAACAAGATCTTGCCATATGCAACAACATCAGTGGACCTAGAGAGTATTATGCTAAGTGAAATAAGTCAGCGAAAGACAAATACCATATGATTTCATTTACATGTGGAATCTAAAAACCAAAGCCAAACAAAAGCAAAGTCTTTTTAAATTTTTTATTTTTATTTTTAAAAATTATTATTATTATTTTTGAGAGAGAGAGCACACTAGCATGTGTACCCTTACAGGAAAGAGGCAGAAGAAGAGAGAGAAAGAGAACCTCAAGCAAGCTCCTTACCCAGTGTGGAGTGTGATGCAGAGCTTGATCTCACTACTGGGAGATCCTGACCTGAGCCAAATTGAGAGTGGGACACTTAACTGATTGAGCTACCCAGGTGCCCCCAAACCAAATAAACTCTTAAATAGAACAAATTGGTGGACTGGTGGTTGCCAGAGAGATGGTGGGTAGGGGGATGGTGAAATAGATAAAGGAAATTAAGAGGTACAAACTTCTAGCTCTAAAATAAATCATGGAGAT
>NW_021911688.1:0-514 GCF_006229205.1 Suricata suricatta | reverse complement strand
TATGAAGGCCACAGGCAAAACAAAAACTGCCTAAAACCTTAAGAAATAAAATTTCAAAACGTGCCTCACGTGTGAATGGCACTCCAGTACCTGGAGGGATTAATATTTACTAACCTCATTTTCACTATTTTTCCTTTCGCTAACGTCACGCCGGCCCCTGCGGCGCCCGCGCGGTCGGCAGCCTCCGCCCCGCCGCTCAACGGTGCAGCCACGAGTGATTCGAGTGAATTCTCTGGTGATTCTGCAGAACAAAAAGAACCGGCTCACGGACCTCGTAAGCAGCCGCCACCTCGTCGGGTGGGAACCGACCCAGCGTCGCGAAAAGAGGAACTTCGGTTTGACGAGGGTGAAGAAGAAATGAAAGAAGACACAGAAAAGGAACAGAAGAAACAGACCCCTGGCCCCGGAGAGCAGGGAGCCCTCGAGGAGGGGAGGCAGGTGCGCCAGGGAGGACGGCCGGCAGGGGGGCAGGTGGAGGAGGCCGAGGCCGAGCACGAGCACGAGGCCGAGCACG
>NW_021911687.1:0-514 GCF_006229205.1 Suricata suricatta | reverse complement strand
ACCCCTCACTGTGGTGGGTGCTAACATTCGGGGTAACCAAGCAAGAGAGACTTTCACTGGATCTGTCTTTTCTCCAGAGGTAATGAAGGTGCTGAAGGAGAGAAGCCATCCCCGTGGGGGCTGGGTGTAGGGGACCCGGCGGACATTGCAAAGGGAAAGTGTTATCACAGCTTAATCACAGGGGATGGAGAATGCCCGAGTCTTACCGGAAACCCCGAGGTGAACAGTGGCCCCACTGCTCTCCCTCTCACGTGACCACCACCGGGAAGCTCAGACAGAAATCAGCAGGGACGCAGTTTTCCCGTCCTGCCTCCATCAGGGCAGGACCGGCTGGAGTTTCTGTCAGTCACACGCAGCGACCGAGGCGGCCCTCACATGTGTTCCCTGAAATCCTGCTTGTCTGTCCTTTCTTCCAAAACAAAGAAAGACCGTTCTCAAGTTCTAAAACTGGAGCACAGCGAGAGACACACAGCTCAGGAATAAACACCCAAGAGAGTCACTTAGCGCCAAACTT
>NW_021911686.1:0-514 GCF_006229205.1 Suricata suricatta | reverse complement strand
GCACCTGGGTGGCTCAGTCAGTTGGGCCTCTTGACTCTTGATCTCAGCTCAGATCATGGTCTCACAGTTTGTGAGTTCAAGCCTCTCCTGGAGCTCTGTGCCAACAATGTGGAACCTGCTTAAGATTCTCTCTCTCCCTGTCTCTCTGCCCCTCCACTGCTCACCTGCTCATTCCCTCTCTCTCTCTCTCTCTCTCAAAATAAATAAATAAACTTTAAAAATGTTTGAAATATTCAAAACTACCAAGACTCAGGAAGAAATAAATAATCTGAGTGACCTCTATTTCCTAAAGAAATTGAATTTGTAGTAAAAAAAAAAAAAAAAAAAAAAAAAAAAACCTCCCACAAAAAAGACTCAAGGCCCCAATGGCATCACTATTAAACTCCACCAAATATTTAATGAATAAATAATGTCACAAATTTGCTACACAGGTTTCTCAGAAAATGGAAAAGAAAAATGTCCCAATCCATTTAATGGGGTTAGTATTACTTTGACACCAAAACCAAAGACTTAT
>NW_021911685.1:0-514 GCF_006229205.1 Suricata suricatta | reverse complement strand
GGCCAACGCTTATTGTATTATGTTTCAGAAAAATATGTTTAGAAGTCAATTTGAATTTTAGCAGTGATAAAATCTCTTAGTCTGTGCTGGTTTCTTAACAGTGGACAGTCCCAGATGTTGAAGTCAGCACAACAAGAAAAAAACCCAAATCCTGATAAGACTTGAGGATTTTTCGAAAATTAAATGCAAAGTAGTTGGGGCAAATGTTGCTGCAGGAGTCAAGACTAAGTAATACAGTCAGAAGATCTGAAGTTGGAGAGCTTCACATGTTCTTCCTTTGCATAACGTTTGCACACGTACAAAACCCAAGACTCTAATGACTTTAAGAGGGGGCAGAATCACATCTCTTGAACTTAAAACAGCAGACTCCTGTGAACCGGAATGTATACTGTGGCCCTCACAATATATCTTAGTATCTCCTTGCAAAGTACTTTCTGTTTCTAAATAAAAGCCGTGCGTTCTGAAACCTGTAAGCGATGTATACTGGCCACATCAAATCCTCTAAGGGTGTTTT
>NW_021911684.1:0-514 GCF_006229205.1 Suricata suricatta | reverse complement strand
TTATAAATCATTTTATTTTTAATGTAAAGACTTGGAGCCCTTAGTATTTTAGGCCACTAATATCATTTGCTCTAAAGAAAATAGACACGCAAACAGAAAGATACATGTTTTAGAGGCCATCTTCTGATATGTTAAAGAAGTTAGGCATCACACTGGCCAAGCTAAGTATTGGATACCGTGAAACCAATTGATTTATGGGATGTGCAAATTTTAAGCATGTAGAACTTAAAATACAATTTTAGGGAGAGCTTGATTATACATAGATCATAAATTGTAAATGCAGCTACAGCCACAAAATATGATATATGAGGTATGATATATGACATGATATGACATGATATGATAATATGTGACAACATGCTTCTTTACTCTGAAACCTTCGTGAGGTTATAAAAATTAGATTATGCATCAGTATAACACCCGTCATTAATGTAAGTAAGGGTGCGCAAAAATGGAAGAAACTGGATGATCCCGAACAAATTTAAAACCCACGGACTACCATCATGTTCTAAGG
>NW_021911683.1:0-514 GCF_006229205.1 Suricata suricatta | reverse complement strand
CTCCTGCCCTCTGGCTCTTCCGAGCTTCCGAGTTGGTTCCTGGCCCTGGAATTCCAACGTTCTGTGTATTTTCCCCTAAAGTATGCAATCACCCACAACTTACACCTTCCACTTTTCTTCCTATTCCAATACATTTCTGGCAGAATTTTCCAAAGTCCTTACCCCACACCTCACCGCCACGAGGCAGTCATACCCATGCATCTGAGTGCCTGCTAAATGCAAGGCACTGATCAAGACATTCGGCTTTGACTTATGTCCAACACCTCTGTGCGCTGCCTTCCCCAGCAGCTGCCGGCTCTCCAAGGAGCCGCGTGGCCGGAAAGAGGACCTACCACGACTGAGCAGGATGGAACCGGTGAGCCAAGCTTCTCCTCCAAGCCAGGTGCACAGGCAGCAAGGCACACCTGCGACCAGACTTTGTCCTCGATCTGCAACAAATTCATCCCGGAACCTAAGGAACGAAGGAAGCAAGAAACAGAGACATCTTTTAAAAAAGACCCTTTGGGAAAATGTG
>NW_021911682.1:0-514 GCF_006229205.1 Suricata suricatta | reverse complement strand
TAAAGAAAAATAGCCTTGTCATAAGCTTCAGTTAATATTACACTATGTACGCAAAATAGGACTCCCGCTGATGTATTTTTAGTGATAAATTATGTTTTTTGATCTTCTGTATTGTCCTTCATTTCTGTCTTTAACTTTCTGTTCTCTCTTCCGTGAAAACAATGATCCTTTCTGAAACATGTGATTCCTAAGAAGTTACAAACAATGTAATCATTAAAAGAAAGATGTAATCACTTGTGGCATATAAGACACCAAGTTTCACAGTAAAGTGTGGTCTCTTCCACCATTCATGTGGTCTGTGTTCTTTCTTGTAGGTATTTCGCCGACACCAACCCCCTACTCAGAGACCCTTAGACTCTGGTGCGTGGGCTGGTCCCCCGCACTGGGGACCCTGACCTCGCCCTGGGGATCCTGACCTCTCCCTCAGCAGCACAGAGGGAGAAAGAGGAGCTGCCAGAAAATACGGACCTTCAGAGACCGGAGAGCAAACAGGATAACACGCTCTTATTATCTG
>NW_021911681.1:0-514 GCF_006229205.1 Suricata suricatta | reverse complement strand
GTAGTATAGTGTAGTGTAGTGTAGTATAGTGTAGTGTAGTGTAGTGTAGTGTAGGGTAGTGTAGGGTAGTGTAGTATAGTGTAGTGTAGCGTAGTGTAGCGTAGTGTAGCGTAGTGTAGCGTAGTGTAGCGTAGTGTAGTATAGTGTAGTGTAGTGTAGTGTAGTGTAGTGTAGTATAGTGTAGTGTAGTGTAGTGTAGTGTAGTATAGTGTAGTGTAGTGTAGTGTAGTGTAGGGTAGTGTAGGGTAGTGTAGGGTAGTGTAGGGTAGTGTAGTGTAGTATAGTGTAGTGTAGTGTAGTATAGTGTAGTGTAGCGTAGTGTAGTGTAGTGTAGTATAGTGTAGTGTAGTGTAGTGTAGTGTAGTGTAGTGTGGTCAATCATAGGCTTGCATACCCACTGCCATTCACATGCATGTTATAAGCGTTACACCATTTCTGAACTTTTTTTCTCAATAGGTTTGAATTATTTTAATGTAAATCAGATTCTATCCAGGTTATATGTTATTCTAAAAAT
>NW_021911680.1:0-515 GCF_006229205.1 Suricata suricatta | reverse complement strand
CTCCCCCTCCCTCTTCAGCCCTCAGTTTGTGCTCATCATTCAAAAGTCTCTCATGATTTGCCTCACTCCCTCTCCAACTCTTCCCCCCTTCCCATTCCATGGTCTCCTATTAGGTTTCTCCTATTAGACCTATGAGTGACAACATATGGTATCTGTGCTCCTCTGCCTGAATTATCTCCTTCTAGGTCCATCCATTTTGCAATGGAATTATTTACAAAAGCAAAAGCAAAAAAAAAAAAGTTCTGTCTGCTCCAGAACTTAAAGAAAAAAGGGAAAATCAGAGAAAAAGGAGGGAGTACGCAGTAAGCTCTTGGAAGGAAAAGGGAGGCATACAATATGGTGAATAAGAGTCAGGACTGAGCGCCAGAGACTTATTTTAAATTTAAAAAAACGTTTTAAGTAAGTTTCACACCCAACATGGAGCTTGAACGCATGGCCCTGATATCAAGAGTTGCACACCTCACCAGCTGAGCCACTTGGGCACCCCCAGAGACTTGCTTTAAATTCCAATCTGT
>NW_021911679.1:0-515 GCF_006229205.1 Suricata suricatta | reverse complement strand
GCTCTGTATGTGTAAAGATTTCTACACAATAATTAGTTTCCTTTTTAAAAAAAATTTTAATGTTTTATTTATTTTTGAGAGAGACAGAGAGAGACAGAGTGAGCAGGGGAGGGTCAGAGAGAGAGGAAGGTATAAAATCCAAAGACAGACTCCAGGCTCAGAGCTAGCTGTCAGCACAGAGCCCGACGCGAGGCTCGAACCCACAAACCGTGAGATCATGACCTGACCGGAAGCCGGACGCTTAACCGACTGAGCCACCCAGGTGCTCCAATTTGTTTCCAATAATACATGATTTTCGAGTCATTCTTCTCACCTTATTCTTGTCTCCCTGGATTTCTGAACTTTGGGGAAAACAATTTGCTCTTTTCTTGGTGAATAAGATGAAAAGCATCAATTCATAAGAGGCAAAAACCAAGCAACCAAACACATTTTGAAGCCAAAGTTGATGTGAAACCTTATAGGTGTTATTTTAGATTCTAAGGAAGCCCTGCAGTGATTAAGCACAACAAAAACAA
>NW_021911678.1:0-1281 GCF_006229205.1 Suricata suricatta | reverse complement strand
CTCTGCAAAGAGTTTTAATTTCCATTCTACAAAAGGATGGTGTGACAGGTTTAGAGTACCATGTCTGATTCAGTGACCCACCACCACAGCACCTCAGTGTTTTTCCTATATGTTAGCATCTGGCTTAAGCACACACACACACACACACACACACACACACACACACACAGACAACAGTGTGGTAGAGAAACCATCTGAAACTATTCCTCAGTTGCACTGGAACCAACTGCCCTGAGCTCAGTAAAAAAGACATTCTAATTCCAACTTTGGTGTTTTTTTTGACAGATAAGTTACTCTGGCTCTTGGTTATGCAAATTATATTTATGACCGTTAGGCAACATCTGTGTGATAAAGATGCCGTTCAAGTTTGTGACTTAGTTATACTAACCTATGCAGGGCTTGAATCTCCTTGATTCTGACTATTTTTTCCTTTGTTCTTTATTTGCAGGTAGTGAAATCAAAGTTATCCAACGAATATCAGTTTATTAAAATGAAACAATCAAGAAATCATATTGTGGGGAAATACTTCAGCCGTCAGAGCAAACGACAACATGACTCTGTAACCAATTCTCAATCACCATATCACGTCAGAGGTCCAATTAATCAGGTTTGCTCTGAAATCCTTCTCAGCAGGATGTGTGCAAGTAAAAGAACTGTGTAGACTCTCTGCAGGAGCACTGAACTTGGAATTGGAGGCAAGCCACTCACCTGGGTGTGGTCTGAGAACCAAATCCTGTACATCACGGGTATTTTGGATTGACCGCACACTCATGCACGCTATCACACGCATACACACCAATGCACACATGACTAAAAAAGTAATAATAACACTTTTTTTCCCTACAGCTTTATAAGGTCATTATGTGCACTTGAAAATCACTTAGTTTCAAGGGGAAAGCTAAAGCTTGAAAAAGGTTACTTGAAGTTTAATTGTAAATTGGAACCACTGTGGGCTAGGTATTACATGGTGAAAATAGGGAGAAATATAGACACTTGAATTATGTGGACAAAAAGGATAATGTTCTTGAGTATTGTGTTGTCTTCTCTATCGGTACGTCAATACTGAAAAGGGGAAAAAAACAGTTACATTCCATTTGCAAGTAGGGATTGTGCTTTTGTTTTTTCCAGGAGAAAAAGTGAAGTGTATGATAGCTTAGACGTTGTAATCTAATGCTTAAGAAAAACATTTCTTCCTATACTTTTAGAATTTTACATTTGAAAGGAGAAGAATAGGAATGCTCCACAGGGAATTCAGAGGGATTCTTGGAGAGAGAGAGGAAG
>NW_021911677.1:0-515 GCF_006229205.1 Suricata suricatta | reverse complement strand
GAGACACGCTTCCCTGGGCTCCTCTCCCTCCCGAGGGCAGGCGTCCCCCCGCCCCCGATCGGCTCTCTGTCAGCAGTCGCTCCTCCTTGCTGGGCCTCAGGTGGTGGCACCAGCCGGGTCGTGCCCCTGGAAAGCCCTGGCACATTCGAGCCCCACAGCAATAGGCCTTCCTCCCCGGCTCCCGTGCGGGCGGGGCTGCTGGCTCTGCTCCGGGGCACCGGGAGGCTCCACCGACGCTGAAGCCAGGGCCCTGGCCCGAACCCGTGACCGGTGGACGGCACGTCCGCGTCTTGCGAGGCCCCCGGGGGTTTCGGAGCGAGGGGCGGGAGCCAGAGCCCCCACCACGGCACCGTGGCCACACTCCCTTCTCTGTTTTTTCTGTACCACCTGCCATCCCTTGGCTGGTGGTTTCCACACCATGAATTTTTGCATTTTGCCTCCAAAGGGGACCGGAGAAAGTGTGCGGCCAGCTCGCCCGGCCACGGCAGCCCGGGAGGCCCGCTCCCAGCTTGGGG
>NW_021911676.1:0-515 GCF_006229205.1 Suricata suricatta | reverse complement strand
GGTTGAACCCACTTCTTGAACAGGATGTGTCCCCCTCGGCCGTCCCACAGTCCACAGCGGCTGACATGTCCAGTTTTGGCACCTGCGTGGCGGGGGGGCCCGGGGCTCGCTCTGCACGGGCCTCTCATTTGTGGCATTTCTCACGTTCGCTCCCTCCTGAGTCTGGCCCGTTTATGGGCCTCATTACACCCTGGCTCAGAGAATGAGGCTCTGCAAATGGCTCATAAAGTATCTTTGTAAAGGTTAATGGTCACCGGCAAGGAAGAAAGGGCTGCTGTGTGGGATGCTCTCTTTGATGAGGAGGATTTTCAATTAAGTGAAATGAGGGCCACGCCTCCTCACAGGGACTTGGTCTGATCACCCGGCAGCCGGGGAGGCCTCGGGGTGTCTCGGAGAGCGGGCCCATCAGCCCCGTGTGAGCAACAAGTTCTGTGACCTCAGCTGCTCCCACGTAAAGGACAGTGGGCCAGGCGACCCCAGCCCTGTGGCCCACTCAGCCCCGGTGAGCTGTGTGC
>NW_021911675.1:0-515 GCF_006229205.1 Suricata suricatta | reverse complement strand
TTCTCTTGTTAATGTGATGTATCATGTTGATTTATGAATATCAAACATCCTTGCATTCCAGGAATAAATCCCACTTGGTTGTAGTGAAAATGTTTTAAATATATTATTGGACTCAGTTTGCTAATATGAGGATTTTTGTGTCTCTGTTCATCAGAGATATTGGCTTGTAGTTCTTTTTTTACTTGTAGTGTCTATCTGATTTTGGTATTAGGGTAATGATAGAATGAATTTGGAAGCTTTCTCTGGTTTTTTGGAGTAATTTGAGAAGAATAGATACTAACTCTTCGTTAAATGTTTGATAGAATTCATAGCTGTCTGGTCTTAGACTTTGGGAGTTTTTTGATGATGATTCAGTTTCATTGCTGGTAATTGGTATGTTCAATATTTCTATTTTTTTCCAATTTACTTTTTGGAGGTTATATGTGTTTATGAGTTTATCCATTTCTTCTAGGTTGTCTAGTTTGTTGGTATATGATTTTTCATAATATTCTTTTATAATCCTTTGTATTTTTGTG
>NW_021911674.1:0-515 GCF_006229205.1 Suricata suricatta | reverse complement strand
CTCTACCAGCAGGCATGAATAGCACAGGGAGAAAGGGGAAGGATTGCTCTTGGGACCCGATACAAGGATAGACAGCTCTCCCCCTGCACTTGCCCTTCTTTCCCTCAAGCAGGTGCACATCTGGGGAAAATCTCAGCTTGAGGCAGGGGAAGAGAGCCTAGGACTATTGGAACAGATGCAGATGAAAACCCCAGATGCCCCTACCCTACTGTTCTGTCCTGACAGCCATCCTTCCAATTCTTGCCTGTCTCCTTTGCCTCTAGGAATTTTGGCTCTGTAGTCCTGGCTGGGCCACTCATTCACCACCCAGCATAGCACCTAGAACAAAAGAGGTGCTCAATTAATGCCTTTGGTACATGCCTACCCAAGAAGCATTAAGGCAGGGTCAATGTGATTTTTAAGTTTTCCTCCTTTAGACGTTCTTCCTGAGATCTGGAGCAATTCTTTCTGCTCAGATTTCAGTGTTCTGTTTTTATTATAGTTAGTGTAGACTCTGTCCATTTAGGGACCTGCTG
>NW_021911673.1:0-515 GCF_006229205.1 Suricata suricatta | reverse complement strand
GGCTTGTGAGATGGGACAGTGCCCACCTGGCAGGGCCCATCTGGCCAAAGCCCGCACCCTGCTCTGGAGCAAGGGCCAGCCCAGGAGGAATGCTCTGCAGGGGAGGGTGGCCATGGGGAGGGAGAGCTCCCTGTGGGCAGGGGGGGCGTCTATCCAGTGGGAGACAATGAGTGAAGAGCTGGCCTGAGGTGGGAGGCAGGAGAAGGGGCTGGAGGGAGGGCCAGGCCGCTGGGGACAGGCCCAAGGTCCTAGCTGTTCTGTGTTGTGAAGCTCGAGAGAAAGTCCAAGTTTACTCAAACTCTACCTTCATCTCTCCTTTGCCTTTGCGCATCTTTTTTAAACTTGAATTTGCCTGCCGAGCCTGGTGTGCTAATGCTGTGGAAACTGATAGAGGGTTCCCTCTCACCCCATCCTGGCGGAGAAAGGGCTTGGCCAATGAGGCAGACCACACCACTTGGCAATGTTTGATATTATTGAATGCTTGTGTGTGTGTGTGTGTGTGTGTGTGTGTGTGT
>NW_021911672.1:0-515 GCF_006229205.1 Suricata suricatta | reverse complement strand
TTTAACCAGGGCTCCAGCGTTGACAAACGTCTGCGTACTCATTTGCCAGAAAACCGTGTTGAAGGTAATAAAGGTGAGGAAGTCTCGTCTCAAAGACCTACACGTATCAAACAGAGGAGTACGCATCTGGGAGACAGTCCTTATCGAGAACGTGGGGACGCTGTGCAGCTGTCCCCCAGCGCTGGTGATCCTCAGACAAGGTGTGTGGGACCAAAGCCATCCACAAGTAACCAGTCTGGAAACACACGTAGTCAGTCACCAGGACTAAATATACATAACACAGTTGGCACTGGAGAGAAAAGGCACACCTGGACGAACGGTGGCCTGGCCCTTCATCGGCACTCAACACTATCTGAGCATCAGACAGTGCATGCTGGAGAGATGTCCTACACCTGTGAAGAGTGTGGTCAAGCCTTTGAGGACCGCTCATCGCTAGACAGACATGAGCGAAGCCATACTGGAGAGAAACCTTACAAATGTCAACAATGTGGCAAGGCCTTCACACGCCACTCAAA
>NW_021911671.1:0-515 GCF_006229205.1 Suricata suricatta | reverse complement strand
ACTGAGTTGCAACCATCAAAAACGTCTCCAGACATTGCCACGTGTCCCCTGGTAGGGGCAGGCAAAATCGCCCACAGCTGACAACCACCTGGCAGCAGGTACAAAATTAGCCCCATGGGATGCACCTTGGAGGCCCTTAAAGACACAGGTTTCGTAGACTCCCAGCCTTGCAATTTTAAATTCAGTAAGCTTAGGCAGAGCCTTAGGTAGAGCCTGCCATCTTGGACAAGCTTCTTGATGGGTTCTGGAGGGTTGACTCCAAATGAACCTGAATATGACTGTTCCATGGGAATAGCAGCCCAGCATCATCATCACTAATTTCTGTGTGATGAGCACGGAACAGGCCATTTATTCTGCCGTCATCTCCAAATCCACCTGCTGGTAGCTAATGACCCAGTGAGCATAATTACGTACCTTGTTAGGGCCAATTTCTGATTCATTCTCTTGGTCTTCAACTCTTTGGGGGACACTCAGTTGGTTGCCCATTATTCCTGTGTGTGAGAGAGAGACAGAGA
>NW_021911670.1:0-515 GCF_006229205.1 Suricata suricatta | reverse complement strand
CAGAGAACACATTCCTGATCTGTTTAACTTGGTGTTAACTTGAAGAATAAAGAGTGATACCGAAACCCCATTTTCTCAGTTATAAGCATAACTTAGGAAAGTAAAAAGGGTGGTATGCTTTGTTGTTTTGTTTTCATTTTTGCTGGGCATGAACAAGACAAGAAGGTGCTTGTGTTGCAAGGTGGGGAGCAGTCTTCTGGAGTACAGATTTTTAAGCCCTTATTGGTTGAAATACCACACATATTGGCAGAGCCATGTACACAGAGGTCCAGGCAGGTGACGAAGCTGCTGTGAAGCAGATCTCTCATTTGGGCACTAATTCCACTCCTGCGGGGATCTGTGAAGCTGACTTGAGAATGTCAATGACATTGCATGTCATGGAGCTCTAGCTCAAGTCTAAGCAGCTGCTGCTGCTTCTTCAAAAGAAGTCCAGGCTCAGCTAAATTCTGATCTCAGAGTAATACAGGATACTCCCCCTCTACCAACTCTGAATTCAAGGGGGGAAATGAGCTGCT
>NW_021911669.1:0-515 GCF_006229205.1 Suricata suricatta | reverse complement strand
TCTGTCTGTTTATCATTCTCTCTCTCAAAATAAATAAATAAACCTAAAAAAATAATATTCAAATAGAATCTTGTTAAGGTTTTTATGTCTTCATGACTCAAAATAATAGCTTAATGAATACTTCTTATATTTTAATTAGAACTTTCAGTAGGTGGTTAGTTCCTGGGCCTCATGAAATAATGTTCACTTTTTCTCTGGCTCTAATTACCCAAGCTAAAATCCATCTTCTACCCTTTATATTTCAAATATGGTATAAATTAATGAAAATGCAAGTAGATAAAGTGCTTGTCCATTCATTTGTAGTTATACTAGGCTGAATAGCATAAATTCATTATCAATTCTAGGCTATATCATTAGTTTAATCTCTGAAGGTGATGGACAACAATAGCTAAGTCATGGAAACATCCTAAATGTCCCTCACCTGATGAATAGATCAAGAAGATGTGGTATATATAAACAATGGAGTATTACATGGCAATGAGAAAAAATGAAATCTGGCCATTTGTAGGAAAGTG
>NW_021911668.1:0-515 GCF_006229205.1 Suricata suricatta | reverse complement strand
CTCAAGGCTTGTTAAAAATACCAATGAATGACCTTCATCCAAACTTAGGGAAGTCATGATATCTGAGTGTGGGCCCCAGACTCTCTTTTTAATGAGAACCCCAAGTGATTTGTGTATACATGAAATTTTGACAACAATGTTGAAAATGTCATTCTCAACTTTGCCTTCCCATTAGAATCTCCATGATAGTTTTTTGCACTATCATCTCTAATGTCCCAACCCCAAAGATTCTGCCACGTAGGCCTTAATGGGGCCCAGCATCAGTTATGTCTTCAGGAAGTGGCCAATGACTCCCTGTGAGGCCAACATAAACACCCAGGTTCCCAGTATATTTCTGAGGACAGAGGACTGGGGCTCATCTTTGTGGAGTTTCTATGGATAGGGCTGCACTTTGTAAAATTTGATAGGAGCGCATCAGTCCACCTCACATTCCTGATGTTGTACCAGACATTGTGTAAGTCTCCAGGAGACAAGCGCACCCATAAGTGGGACATGAGTAAAACACATTGGGGTCT
>NW_021911667.1:0-1281 GCF_006229205.1 Suricata suricatta | reverse complement strand
TTGGGCGAATTCTAGTTTTCATTCTGGAGAACCTATGTTCTATTTCTAACATGGTAATATTTAATAAAACTAGGTAATCAAGACTAACATCATCACCAAGGAAGGGAAATCCTTGCTTAAGATAGCTTAAGATTTCAAAAAGTTGTCCTGAGTTGTAAGTTTCCTCTGTTTCTCCTTCTCCCTCTTAATCAACCACTCACACCACACCTATAGTTATTCTCTTAATTAGCCTATAGGTAACTAAGGTATATGCGAAACGTGTGTGTGTGTGTGTGTGTGTGTGTGTGTGTGTGTGTGTGTGAAACTATCTCAGAAACTTATTTTTGAGAAGCTATGAAAATGTCTACACATCAGTATGTTGAATTTTCATCAGATGGTGTGATGAGAAGCCCCAGGATACAAATTTCCTTAAATAGCTTACAATCACCATGGATCTCTGCACATAGAGCTGTGTGGTTCTCCATCCATACAAACAGCCCATAATTAAGTTATTCATGCCACATTTCTCTTTGATATGCTTTTTAATGTACAGGGATCAATAGATGTGAACCAGCACTTTTATTAAATGTCATCTCCTAAAGACAGGCAACACAGATAACCTTTTCCCAGAGGGAGTCTATTCTAATGTACTCCTCACAGATGGCACAACCTTCTCTTCCTCCTAGTCACTTAACCAAATATGCTCACATTTATTTCCTTAAAACAAATTTATTGCCCATTGAAAAAAGGAAACATGCAGAAACAATTTTATAAGAAAAAGAACCACTTTGGAATACACAAAAAAATCAAGTTTTTTTTTTTTCCTACGCTGCCTTTTTCTCAAGAGTTTATCTCTTGGTCTTTAAATATCATGACTGTCCCATCAATCAGCAGGACAGGTGGGGGTAGAGGCACATATACCCACTGTGAGGTGAATGTGAATAGTGAGGGGGAGAGGAGAATGTTTTGGAAATTTTATCCTTCATTCTCTTTTTTTTCTGATGGCTTTTCAAAAACTGGCCCTGAAAACTAATTGTCTCTCTCTCTCTCTCTCTTTATCCTTTTGTATTTTTAGACCAAGTAGGGTGAAGGACAATGAAGCAAAAAATCATGAAAATTAATATCTTCAACACTCTGCTTACCATTTTTTGCCATTTGAAAACATTCATCTACAGCATTTCTTTTCACTCTTTACGGGCGTGCCTGATACGTGTTTTGCATGTCATACAGACAGTTCAATTATCTGAAGATTCGCAAAATAGAATTTCTTCTTTTTACAATTGTCCTCATATATATATATAT
>NW_021911666.1:0-515 GCF_006229205.1 Suricata suricatta | reverse complement strand
AAAAAAAAGATAAGTATGATATAATGTTTATCTTTAAAATGTATAAAACAACGCCTAGTTTTGTTTGTGAATATCTATATCCAAACGTGTAGAAACCTGGACAAGAAGACTTGACATCAAATTTATTACAATAGTTCTATCTGAGGAAGGAATGAGGGACACAATATTAAGGAGATTTACAAAGGGAACAACAACATTATCAGTTATACTTCATTTCTTAGTTTCCACCACCTAGTAGATCCATTTAGTAAATATTTATTGAAATACTCCCCTGCTCTCGCTGTCTCTCTCTGTCTCTCAAAAAAAAATTTTTAAAGAATAAGGGGGAGGTGCCTTGCTGGCTCAGGCGGTTAAGCGTCCGACTTCGGCTCAGGTCATGATCTCATGGGTCCTGGGTTTGAGCCCCACATCGGGCTCTGTGCTGACAGCTAGCTCAGAGCCTGGAGCCTGCTTCAGATTCTGTATCTCCCTCTCTCTCTCTCTGACCCTCCCCTGTTCCCACTGTCTCTCTCTCT
>NW_021911665.1:0-515 GCF_006229205.1 Suricata suricatta | reverse complement strand
AAAAAAAAACTGATGTGCCTTGTAAGTAAATTAACCTTGATAATAGTAAGAAATGTCTTTTTGCTAAAGGGGAAGTACTGTCAGCTCTAAGCCAATTTGGGCTCAGTATGCATATGCTCTATTCCATGGGGTTCCAGCACGCTATAGATCTGTCTGATGAATCCCATGGTCGCCTCTCCCAAAGACTGCCTGGAGGGTATGGACTGTGAACCTGATGACATTAAGTTGTAAGTGAAATGCAGACCTATTATGAATGTCCCTGATTCCATATGCCCCTTACACTGTATTTGTTTATCCATCCTTTTTTTTTTCTTTTCTAATGAAGTGTGTTGACACACAATGTTACATTAGTTGCAGTAGTTGCAGGTGTACAACATAATGATTGGACAAGTCTATATGTTATGCTATCCTTGCAAGTGTACTGTCATCTGTCAGATACAATGCTATCACAATACCACTGACCATACTCCTTATGCTGTGCCTTTTATTCTCTTGACTTACTCAGTTCATAACTG
>NW_021911664.1:0-515 GCF_006229205.1 Suricata suricatta | reverse complement strand
ACAAAGATAAATCGGTGTGCTATGTGTTATAAGGAGAAGTTGGCCTCTTTGCTACATTGTACCTAGTATTATAGGATCATGAGGTTATCCTTGATAAGAGTTTATTTTAAACCAGATTGTCGAGATTCTGGGACATTTCTTTCTTTCTTTCTTTTTAAGTTTATTTATTTATTTTGAGTGATAGAGAGAGAGAGAGAGAAAACAAGTGGGGGAGGGGCAGAGGGAGACAGAGAATCCCAAGCAGGCTTCGCACTCTCAGCACAGAGACCAATGCTGGGCTTAATCCCACTAACTGTGAGACCATGACCTGAGCCAAAATCAAGAGTCAGATGTTTAACTGAGCCACCCAGGCATTCCAAGGACATTTCTAAGTCAAGAATGAGGGATCCTGGGGGGTGGAGCCAAGATGGCGGAGAGGAAGGGAGCTCTGTAAACTCCGTCCGCACCATTTATCGGACTGAGAAGGATATTATGCTCATCTGCGAGAGCGGAAGGAGAAAATACGAACTCCAGAA
>NW_021911663.1:0-515 GCF_006229205.1 Suricata suricatta | reverse complement strand
TGAGTCTTCAGGTACATACAGCCTTTCAAAGTAGTCCCATTCCAATCTAGTGAAATAATCCCCTGATAGGAGCCCCATCAAGTGCTCATCTCTGCTTATTTACTCTTGATGGGGAACCTCTTGGGGTGACCCATCCCATTTTGGGGGGGCTTCCTAGGTGTTGGAAATCTTACTTTATGCCGTAATCTATGTCCCACATAGATTATGTCTCTGGAAACCATTTGCTGACTCCTCTTCTCAAATCATATTCCACTGTATCAGTTAATGTACCATATTAAATGTACACATTATAGGGACACCTGGGTGGCTCAGTTGGTTAAGTGTCTGACTTGGGCTCAGGTCATGACTCACAGTTTGTGGGTTCGAGCCCCACCTCGGGCTCTGTGCTGACAGCTCAGAGTTTGGAGCCTGCTTCAGATTCTGTGTCTCCCTCTCTGCCCCTCCCCCACTCATGCTCTGTCTCTCAAAAATAATAACTAAATGTTATAAAAATTTATTAAATGTACATATAATAT
>NW_021911662.1:0-515 GCF_006229205.1 Suricata suricatta | reverse complement strand
ACAGGGTTCCCATTTCTCCACATCCTCAACAACACGTAACTCTTGTCTTTTTGATAGTAACCATATTGACAGATATGACATAATCTCTCCTATGATTTTAATTTGCATTTCCCTGATGATTAGGAATGTAGAGCATCTTTTGATGTACTTGTTTCCCATTTGTGTATGTTCTTGGGGAAAAATGTCTACTCAAGTCCTCTGCCCAGTTTTTAAATTGGGTTGTTTAGTTTGGGTATTGGGTTGTATGAGTCATTTATGTATTTTGGTTATTAATCACTATCAGATATGTCATTTGAAATAATTCTCTCCTATTTCATAGGTTGCCTTTTCATTTTGTTTATTGTCTCTTTTGCTATGAAAACAATTTTTAGTTTGATATAATTCTACTTTACTTTGCTTTTGCTGTTTGTGTTCTTGGTATCATATTTAAAAAAAAAAATCATTGTCATGGCAATGAGAGGGAATGACATATGGCCCTTCGTAGGAAAATGGATGGACCTTGAGGGTGTCATGCT
>NW_021911661.1:0-515 GCF_006229205.1 Suricata suricatta | reverse complement strand
TAAACAAACTCAATACATTTATTTTACCAAATTATGCCACAAGTTCTTTTGTATTCTAAGATTCTATAAGACTTATGTCTCTCTATGGAGTGCAAATACTGGATTATAATAAGAAGGAAGTAGGTCTCTCTTTTTTTTCCAATTATTTTTGTTTCGATGGTCAGTATTAAGAACAATCTTGCTTGGGCAAGATCAGAGAAGATGAATGCCTTTGCCCACCAGAATCATAATTCTGTAAAAATACTTTGAGGTACCTTAAAATTCAGGAAAAATTCATATGTACTAACTAACCTCAAAGACAGTTGGCTAGCCCTCAGTGCACTTTCCAGAGTACAGAGAATAGCATATGTCACACATCATCATTTCTTTGGACCCTTGCTCATCTAAGAGCTTTAACATATACAATGTTCTTTTTCTGGCCTGCAGCATCGAGGGAGGATCTCCTGACTTTCCCGAAGAGCTAGAAAAATAATAGAAAAGCCCTTGGAAGAAAGCTGTTGACAGCTTCCCAGTGG
>NW_021911660.1:0-515 GCF_006229205.1 Suricata suricatta | reverse complement strand
TAAGTAATTGCTCAATAAACGGCAGTTCTTCTGTTAGGTTAACAAAAACAAACGTACTACTTAAAAGGCCTGGGTGGATTTGAGTATCACATGAACCCATGAGGACAGCAAGGACCAAACACACAAAAATTCCTCCCCCAAGAAAGAGGGGCGCAAGGCAGAGAAACCCCTGGTCCTGGCTCTACACTCGCTGGCCCGCCAGACCGCCCCCTGCATGCGGTGACTGGGGCGAGGTCAATGGAGGTGGGTTGTGAGGAAGGCCCGGGAGGCCTCGAAGCTTCCAGCCACACCCACGACTGCGCCGTAGGTAGCGCGAGAACACCCAGACCGGCGAAGGTGGCAAGGCAGCGGCGGCTTCCACACCGCCCGGGGGCCGGGATGCCAAGCCGGCCAAGTCGTTTACCCTTGCTCCATCTGCGACCACTGGGCGGGGAAAGGCTCTGGCACGCTCCAGCCAGGTACCTGGTGCAGCTCTGGGCCTTGGGCGCGGGTTCGGGACCCACCTCCGGGTCCCA
>NW_021911659.1:0-515 GCF_006229205.1 Suricata suricatta | reverse complement strand
TTTTGACTTGTGGCAAAACAACTGGGGATATTTAAAACTGTTAAAAATCTGCTCAGCACTTAATTGGTTCATAAAATTACCATCTAAGACAAGTTCTGGGATAAATACCTCTCAGTTGGTTACTAAGTCTGCAACTGGAGACTAAAGGTTCCGACTGATGGGCGAATAAGAAAAGCAACCTATATGCAGGAAATTGCGGGTAAAATTGGGGATATGTAAGAAAGATATAAGAAATGAAAGTGCATTTTTGTTGAGGGTAAAAGAAAGTAATTTTGTCCTAAATGAGACGGGTTGTTTGAAAAGCAATGGCTTTGGGACAAAGTTTAAGGGCAAAGGAAAGTTGTAGAAGGTTTGTGAAAGGAAATCATTGAAAAGGAATTATATGTGTGAGGTTGAGATAAATGAAATTTTAGAGATATATTGGTATAAGGTTGAAATTCTACTTTTCCCTCCGTTCAAAAGACAAGTTTTTCCAGACCTTTGGGCTGCTCTTGATAAGACTACTTAAATGAAGG
>NW_021911658.1:0-515 GCF_006229205.1 Suricata suricatta | reverse complement strand
GTAAAGTAGTCCTTAACAAGTAAGTCTTCAATAAACTAACATAGGTTATAGCCACTAAAATTAGTTCTTTCATATATGGCATGGATCCTAATTACTGCAATGGAATCTCATGACTTATGTTTATGTCTCCTGTGGAAAAACTATTTAACCTTGTGTGAGCAGTATGAGAAATAGAGAAAGAATCTGTTAAGATATTTTAGTAACTACCCGTATTCTATTGAAAAAAATATATTTTCGCTTCTCCTGAAATTTTTAATAGAAAGAATTACCACAAAATAAAAGAAAGTGAATGATATCAGAATTCATTAAAAGCAACCTTGGGAATGATTTGCCTGGAAGAGTCAAAACAAAAACAAATATCCCTAGGAAAGCCAAAAGACATGCCAAGGTTTTACTTGTCACTACCCATCAGAAGTGACTATAACTTGGGTGATGGGAAAAAAACTTTTAAACTTGGCTCCCAGAGAGATGTTCCTGAATTCAAATAGGAAGCATAATCTGGTCCCTGGCTATAG
>NW_021911657.1:0-515 GCF_006229205.1 Suricata suricatta | reverse complement strand
AAAAAAAAGATTTTTTTTGGATAAAATCATTGCTGTTATTCTTTGTTGTTGTTATGTTAAAGGTGTTTATTGAGCCAGTACCTTTGGAACTCATTTTTTTTTTTGGTATGCTATCATTGTCCAAACCATTGGATGGTTAATAATGGCAAGGATAATCATAACAAAACATTTTTCAGTTCAACCCTTAGAGCCAGACTGTGTGTTAGTTCAGCTGGTACATGCACTCAAAGAAGTGTAGTTACATGTCCAAGATGTGTGAGTGACTGAGGTAAGATTGGATCAAAATCTCTTCTTCTGGACCAATGTCACTCCAGTACCTTAAAGCAGGATATCAACCAAGTGGCCCCAGGGCCCGAAGGGTATAGTCTGCAACAAAGATGACTTGTCGGACACCAAGAATTGGTTGCGTGGTAGACCATGTTCAACAACACCTGGCTTCCATATACACACAAAATTCCATAAACCCAAGCAAGTTAATGAATACTGCACTTTTTCCTGATTTGTTACCCCTCGCT
>NW_021911656.1:0-1281 GCF_006229205.1 Suricata suricatta | reverse complement strand
AATGAGTACAGAGTTGCAGTTTAGGGGTTAAGAATGATGGAGAGGCTCCGAGATGGACCACACAACAATGAATGTACTTAATGCCACTGAACTGTACACTCATAAAAGCTTAAAACAGTAAATTTTATGTTTTGTGTATTTTTACCACAATAAAATGCAAAGCTATTGTGGTTGTCCTGGAAAGAAAGTGCACACAAGTCTGAATTGAGATAATGAGGATCAGAGAAAAAGAATAATTCTTTTTTTTCTTTTTTTTCCTTTTCAATAAGAGTAATTTTAATTTAAGCAACATTTCTGAGAGATAATTGGCAGAACTTACGTCTAAAGGAAGAGGTCAAGTAAGAGAAGGGGACAGAAATGACAGAAGTCTTTGATGGGGGTAACTGTGTACAAGTTTGTTCAGGAGGAAGAGAATGATGAGTTTTATTTTGGGGGGTCCACTGTGTGGTGAAAAAGTATCTGTATGTATACACACACACACACATGTGGAACTCACGTAAGAAGACAGGGGTAGAGATAACAATTTAGGGATTGTCAGTGTAAAGGTAGTATGGAACCAAAGTCATCTAGGGTTAAAGGGGGGAGTGGAAAGCCATTAATGAACCTTGGAGAACACAAGCTAGTAAGAGTGAGAGGAAGTTGAGAGGAAAAGAGTGTCATGGTCAAGTATGTCCAATGCTATGGGGGCCAGTTAGGACGAAGACAACGTCCATGGTAGATTTGGAACTTGGAAGGTCAGAGGGAGCTTCTCCAGAAGGAAAGAAGTGATATGATCCTAGGGGGTGAGGAAGTGAATGGGAAGTGAGGAAATGGAGGTAGTTAGTGGAGATGAAATTTTAAATATGGGATTCTTCATCTCTTTTGTAAATAGCACCAGAGATTTTATTATTTTTTTTATTTTAGAGAGAGCATAAGCTAAGGAGAGGGACAGTGGGAGAGAGAGAGAGAAAATCTCAGGTTCCATGCTTAGCATGGAGCTGACTGATGTGGGGCCCGATCCCACAACCCTGGGATCATGACCTGAGCCAAAATCAAAAGTCAGACACTCAACTGACTGAGCCAGCCAGGTGCCCCCAGAAGTTTATTATTAATCCTTATTCTTTATCTGTTTATATGATTACTCTAAGGTTAAAATCCAATCTCAGGGCACCTGGGAGGCTCAATTGGTTGCCCATACAACTTTGGCTCAGGTCATGATCTCGCGGTTGACAAGTTCCAGCCCTGAGTCTGGCTCTATGCTGACAGCTCAGAGTCTGAGCCTGCTTCAGATTCTGTATCTCC
>NW_021911655.1:0-2587 GCF_006229205.1 Suricata suricatta | reverse complement strand
GCCTCTGGCACCACTGGCCCACCCAGTTTTCAGCCCTGAACCAGAAGTAACCCATTTGAGCATGTCCAGTGCTCGGAACGCACGTGTGGTCAAAAGGTTCTGAGAGCCATTGTGAGTCACCCGGATACCTCTGGGCTGAGCCAGGCTGGCCCAGGGGCTCAGGGGAAGACACAAGGACAAGGAGGCAAAGACTCTTCTCGCTCACTCTTCGACCTCTCATCCAGGCTTCCTGAGGCGGAAGTTCAGTGGGCTGAGAGGTAAAACACCCATATACACCAATACCATGTCAGCTCTCTTTCTGACATCACCACACTGACCCACCTGATGAACCCCCAAACCTACTGGATAAAACGTGGCACTGAGTCAGATTCAGAAATACTGCACAAAGTGGGGCGGGCTGTCTGGGGGTCGTGGGGAGGAATCAAGGGTGTGGGGGTCATGGTCAGGCGTTAGGGGTGAGTGCGGTTTTCCAATACAATTTGTCATTCCACTCACGGCCCTTGTCCTTTGCCAGTCTGGACCTTGACCAGATTTGTCATCGCCCAGTTCCCAGCCTCAGAATCTTTCCTTCCTGAAATGCTTAGAGTGGTTTCTCTTTAACTGTTCTTGACTCTTCGAGGGAACCAGACAGAAAAAGTGATCTCGTAGGACTGCCCTGGAGACAAGAGTATGCGGTGGGGAGGTGGTGGGTGGAGGGGGGAGAGAGGCCTAGGTCCACTGGGTCAACCGGGTTCCATCATCTTCTTCAGGCTTCTCAGTCGTGCTCCTTCGTGAGGCCGTCGGTGGCGTCAGCGAGTGATGGGGAAAGAAAACTCTGAAGTCACACGCAGCACATCCACAGCGAGCAATGGGGAGAAGACAAGTGGACGCTCAAAGCGCAGCCGGCCTTCCCAAAACATTGTTTCCTTCTTACTGAATAGGCAACTGGGGAGACCCAGAGGTGATGTGAACCTGTCGAAATGGGTGGCTGCTGTACTGAGCCACGCTGTGGTGGGCTTGATCCTTTCCAGCAATGCTGGGGTCTTCCCTGATCACACCACCCACACATGTTGAAAACGCAAAGGAAAAATTGATTTAAAATAACAAACACCTCTCTTGTGTCAGCTATTGAAATAAAAGCTGCGTTTTCTCTCTGTTTGGTTTCATTTGTTTCTATTGCTCAGGAGCGTTCTTAGGGTCAGTGCACTGAGCAGGGGGTCCATCCCTGATAACAGGAAGCAGGGGCTCCCCCATGCAGGGAGAATGTGGGATCACACTGTGTGGCGCGTCTCTGCCACCTTTCACCTGACACAAAAGGGAACAGCGACGTCGAAGTAGGTCCCTCTGGGAATGGAGACTTGTCTCCAAGTGTGGTTTGAGACTCCCTCCCTGTTCCCCTGGAAAACCTCGTGACAAGCCTAGTGAGACACGTTGTTTAAGGCCAGGCCACCAGCAGGGTGGGAAGTGTCCTACTCTCTCGTCTTGGCTTTTTTATTTTGATGATCATGAGAATATCATTCAGACACTGCAGCGTTGTGTCTTTGTTGATTCTATTTCATGTTTTACAAAATCAGGATAGGGCATTTTTTAAAATGTTTTATTTATTTTTGATACAGAGAGAGACAGAGCATGAGAGGGGGAGGGGCAGAGAGAGAAGGAGTCACAGAACCTGAAGCAGGCTCCAGGCTCCAAGCTGTCAGCACCGAGTCCGACGCGGGGCTCGAACCCACGAACATGAGATCTGACCTGAGCCAAAGTCAGTGGCTTAACTGACTGAGCTACCCAGGCACCCCAGACAGGGCATTTTAATATGAGAAATTCTCACCATCAAGGCCTCTGAATGTAATGGCTCTTCTCCCTGTCCCCAATGTCTGGGCAGGGCAGGCCCATATACAGTTCAGTGGGGAATCCTGGCAGGCACTGGTTGCTGGAAGCTGAGAATGTTCTGGAATGAAGGCCCCAACCCATGTCGGCAGTTCGGGGACACCAGCCTCCCAGGGACAGGGTTCAGGAGGCAAAAATGATCCCATGAGGAAGTAGGAATTGCAGTGAGGACATAGGGCATCAAGAAGGAGAAGGTAGCTGAGGTCCAAGGCCTTTGCAAGTCAACAGCCCAGGAGACTGGTTTGGGGACAGCAAGAGAGGGCGGAGGTCAGGGCGCATGATCATCGGCCCCCTCCAGCTACCCAGACCAATTCAAGCCCTCTGCATACCTTCATCTCCTCCCTGGGCCTGTCCCCTCCCCTATGCGAGTTCGGACAGTGGCTCTGGTGTCCCCAGAAGAGCGGCTTTGCACAAGCTGTCCTGCGCAGCTCAGAGCAGAAGGAGGCACCACAGTCCCTATGACTTAGGACCTAGAGGGACCGTGCCAACTGGGACGAATCTCCCAGATATGACCTTGAGAGACAGGACGAGCAGCGCAGAGGGACATCACGATGTGCCCTCTAGTGCCGGGCCTCGTGGGTGCACACGTGTGGCCCAGACCCCACCTGGTACTGCAGGTGGCACGCAGGCTCCCGGGACGCGGATATCCGCCAGCAGCTGACACCGCCTATCGTGCCTCTCCCAGGGGTGCCTGACCCTCCACACAGGCAGCCCCGACCGAGAC
>NW_021911654.1:0-515 GCF_006229205.1 Suricata suricatta | reverse complement strand
CAGCAGGTCCCTAAATGGACAGAGTCTACACTAACTATAATAAAAACAGAACACTGAAATCTGAGCAGAAAGAATTGCTCCAGATCTCAGGAAGAACCTCTAAAGGAGGAAAACTTAAAAATCACATTGACCCTGCCTTAATGCTTCTTGGGTAGGCATGTACCAAAGGCATTAATTGAGCACCTCTTTTGTTCTAGGTGCTATGCTGGGTGGTGAATGAGTGGCCCAGCCAGGACTACAGAGCCAAAATTCCTAGAGGCAAAGGAGACAGGCAAGAATTGGAAGGATGGCTGTCAGGAGAGAACAGTAGGGTAGAGGCATCTGGGGTTTTCATCTGCATCTGTTCCAATAGTCCTAGGCTCTCTTCCCCTGCCTCAAGCTGAGATTTTCCCCAGATGTGCACCTGCTTGAGGGAAAGAAGGGCAAGTGCAGGGGGAGAGCTGTCTATCCTTGTATCGGGTCCCAAGAGCAATCCTTCCCCTTTCTCCCTGTGCTATTCATGCCTGCTGGTAGAG
>NW_021911653.1:0-515 GCF_006229205.1 Suricata suricatta | reverse complement strand
TCTCTGTCTCTCTCTCACACACAGGAATAATGGGCAACCAACTGAGTGTCCCCCAAAGAGTTGAAGACCAAGAGAATGAATCAGAAATTGACCCTAACAAGGTACGTAATTATGCTCACTGGGTCATTAGCTACCAGCAGGTGGATTTGGAGATGACGGCAGAATAAATGGCCTGTTCCGTGCTCATCACACAGAAATTAGTGATGATGATGCTGGGCTGCTATTCCCATGGAACAGTCATATTCAGGTTCATTTGGAGTCAACCCTCCAGAACCCATCAAGAAGCTTGTCCAAGATGGCAGGCTCTACCTAAGGCTCCGCCTAAGCTTACTGAATTTAAAATTGCAAGGCTGGGAGTCTACGAAACCTGTGTCTTTAAGGGCCTCCAAGGTGCATCCCATGGGGCTAATTTTGTACCTGCTGCCAGGTGGTTGTCAGCTGTGGGCGATTTTGCCTGCCCCTACCAGGGGACACGTGGCAATGTCTGGAGACGTTTTTGATGGTTGCAACTCAGT
>NW_021911652.1:0-515 GCF_006229205.1 Suricata suricatta | reverse complement strand
TTCCGTGTCACACCTGACCCGACGGGCTTGAGCGGACACGGAGGACCACGCCCACCCTGAGCTGAGAGCAGGGGCCAGAGAACGGCACCTGGACAGGGTCCCGGCGCTGGGCCCGCCGAGGGCAGACGCCCACGTGGCCCCACCACCAGCCCAGCCCACGTTGGCCCCGGCCGGCTTCTCCTCTGCCCCTGCCGGGCCCCAGGAACGTGGCTCTGCCAGGGACGGTCTGCCTCCCGCATCCCTCTGGTCCTGTGCCCCACATCAGGAGCGGACTCCCCAGCAGAGAGATGGGACATGGCGGCCCCTGCAGACCTGAGCGAGGGGCCGTGGGGGGTAGTTCCTGTGTGACCCAGCTGGGCTGCGGCACCCAGATCCGTGGTCGATGTTTCCGTGAGGGGGTCTGGATGAGGCTGGCTGCGAAGTCGGTGGGAATCAGTAAAGCCGGTTGCCCTCCCTAGCGTGGGTGGGCCTCGTCCAATCAGGGGAAGGCCTGAGTGTCACGGGGGTGGCAGGAC
>NW_021911651.1:0-515 GCF_006229205.1 Suricata suricatta | reverse complement strand
GGCTTGTGAGATGGGACAGTGCCCACCTGGCAGGGCCCATCTGGCCAAAGCCCGCACCCTGCTCTGGAGCAAGGGCCAGCCCAGGAGGAATGCTCTGCAGGGGAGGGCGGCCATGGGGAGGGAGAGCTCCCTGTGGGCAGGGGGGGCGTCTATCCAGTGGGAGACAATGAGTGAAGAGCTGGCCTGAGGTGGGAGGCAGGAGAAGGGGCTGGAGGGAGGGCCAGGCCGCTGGGGACAGGCCCAAGGTCCTAGCTGTTCTGTGTTGTGAAGCTCGAGAGAAAGTCCAAGTTTACTCAAACTCTACCTTCATCTCTCCTTTGCCTTTGCGCATCTTTTTTAAACTTGAATTTGCCTGCCGAGCCTGGTGTGCTAATGCTGTGGAAACTGATAGAGGGTTCCCTCTCACCCCATCCTGGTGGAGAAAGGGCTTGGCCAATGAGGCAGACCACACCACTTGGCAATGTTTGATATTATTGAATGCTTGTGTGTGTGTGTGTGTGTGTGTGTGTGTGTGT
>NW_021911650.1:0-515 GCF_006229205.1 Suricata suricatta | reverse complement strand
TCTGTCTGTTTATCATTCTCTCTCTCAAAATAAATAAATAAACCTAAAAAAATAATATTCAAATAGAATCTTGTTAAGGTTTTTATGTCTTCATGACTCAAAATAATAGCTTAATGAATACTTCTTATATTTTAATTAGAACTTTCAGTAGGTGGTTAGTTCCTGAGCCTCATGAAATAATGTTCACTTTTTCTCTGGCTCTAATTACCCAAGCTAAAATCCATCTTCTACCCTTTATATTTCAAATATGGTATAAATTAATGAAAATGCAAGTAGATAAAGTGCTTGTCCATTCATTTGTAGTTATACTAGGCTGAATAGCATAAATTCATTATCAATTCTAGGCTATATCATTAGTTTAATCTCTGAAGGTGATGGACAACAATAGCTAAGTCATGGAAAGAGCCTAAATGTCCCTCACCTGATGAATAGATCAAGAAGATGTGGTATATATAAACAATGGAGTATTACATGGCAATGAGAAAAAATGAAATCTGGCCATTTGTAGGAAAGTG
>NW_021911649.1:0-515 GCF_006229205.1 Suricata suricatta | reverse complement strand
CATCACGTTATTCTTTTTAATTTTAAGTTTTCTTTCCTTCTTCAAATATTTATTTTTGAGAGACAGAGCAGGGCAGGGGCACAGAATCTGAAGCAGGCTCCAGGCTCTGAGGCAGCACAGAGCCCGATGCAGAGCTCGAACCCACAAACCAGGAGATCATGACCGGAGCCGAAGTCCGATACTTAACTGACTGAGTCACCCAGGCACCACCAGTTTGTTTGTTTGTTTGTTTGTTTGTTTGAGAGAGAATGATTCCCAAGCAGGCTCCACACTGTCAGCGCATCCCTGACAGTAGGGCTTGATCCCACAAGCCACAAAATCATGACCTGAGCCGAAATCCAGAATCACATGCTCAACCCACTGAGCCACTCAGGCGCCCCCATCATGTTACTCTTTGTAAGCATTGAAATTATACCGCAATCTGTTACCTATCTTTGGCATTTCATTTTTTACTTTAATATCCCGAGACCCCCAAAGCATGAGGTGACCCAGGCCTCCCCGAGAAGCCTTCCCTG
>NW_021911648.1:0-515 GCF_006229205.1 Suricata suricatta | reverse complement strand
GAGGTTACATACAATATGATTCCAATCATAAGACATTTTGAAAACTATGGTGTTCAGATCAGTGGTGGCCAGTGGTTGGGTGTAGAGGGACACATGGGGGGTTTTTAGAGTAAGGTACACAGGATTTTACATAGTCACTTAGAAGGCTGTGGGATCCTGGGGTGGAACACCAAATGTAACAAAATAATCTATATTGCAGAAGTAGGAGACAACCTGACTGAAGGAAGGGTGCGAGGGTGGGAAATAGGCTGACCCCGGTAACTTCGTAGAGGAGTGGAATCTGTAAGATTAAATGCAGTAGGAACTGTCCATAAGCACTGTGCCCATTTAGTAATGTTGTTACTCATGGGATTAGGGGTTCGCAGCCTGAGGCTACTATGCATATACATTAAAATTGAATGGTTCAGGGCTGCCTGGGTGGCTCAGTCGGTTAAGCATCCAACCCTTGGTTTCAGCTCAGGTCGTGATCTCACAGTTTCCTGAGTTCCAGCCCCAGGTCGGGCTCGGTGCACAGC
>NW_021911647.1:0-515 GCF_006229205.1 Suricata suricatta | reverse complement strand
TTGTTTTTGTTGTGCTTAATCACTGCAGGGCTTCCTTAGAATCTAAAATAACACCTATAAGGTTTCACATCAACTTTGGCTTCAAAATGTGTTGGGTTGCTTGGTTTTTGCCTCTTATGAATTGATGCTTTTCATCTTATTCACCAAGAAAAGAGCAAATTGTTTTCCCCAAAGTTCAGAAATCCAGGGAGACAAGAATAAGGTGAGAAGAATGACTCGAAAATCATGTATTATTGGAAACAAATTGGAGCACCTGGGTGGCTCAGTCGGTTAAGCGTCCGGCTTCCGGTCAGGTCATGATCTCACGGTTTGTGGGTTCGAGCCCCGCGTCGGGCTCTGTGCTGACAGCTAGCTCTGAGCCTGGAGTCTGTCTTTGGATTTTATACCTTCCTCTCTCTCTGACCCTCCCCTGCTCACTCTGTCTCTCTCTGTCTCTCTCAAAAATAAATAAAACATTAAAATTTTTTTTAAAAAGGAAACTAATTATTGTGTAGAAATCTTTACACATACAGAGC
>NW_021911646.1:0-515 GCF_006229205.1 Suricata suricatta | reverse complement strand
GAGAGAGAGAGAGTACACTTCTGTGCGTGCACAAGCAGGGGAAGGGCAGAGGAAGAGAGGGAATCAAAATAGGGTACACACTCAGCACAGAGCAGATGCGGGGCCAGGAGCCAAGGTCATAACCCCAGCTGACAGCAAGAGGCGGATGCCCCACCAACCGAGCCGCCCAGGCTCCCCAGGCTTGCTTACTCTGTGATGGCTACTGGAGATCAGAGAAGAATATGCTCTTTGAAACAGGCTCAAATAAGAGAATATTGCTGGCTGTGGTCATGGCCCAGACACTGAGGGAGCCAGGCCACATCTCCTCTTTCGAGCAGTTGTGTGCACAGGCATCTCTGTCTCCCACTTAAAAAGGGAGTGTGCACCCGTGTGTTGTAGAGATTCTCAAGAAGCACTGGGTCTTGAGGCCACAAAACAAAACAAGAGCTCCCCAGCAGAGGACTAAAATTAGTGCAGGGATTCTGCGATGTCTGTTTGGAGTCAAGAATAAAGAGAAAGTAGAAGATCTCTGAATA
>NW_021911645.1:0-515 GCF_006229205.1 Suricata suricatta | reverse complement strand
TAAACAAACTCAATACATTTATTTTACCAAATTATGCCACAAGTTCTTTTGTATTCTAAGATTCTATAAGACTTATGTCTCTCTATGGAGTGCAAATACTGGATTATAATAAGAAGGAAGTGGGTCTCTCTTTTTTTTCCAATTATTTTTGTTTCGATGGTCAGTATTAAGAACAATCTTGCTTGGGCAAGATCAGAGAAGATGAATGCCTTTGCCCACCAGAATCATAATTCTGTAAAAATACTTTGAGGTACCTTAAAATTCAGGAAAAATTCATATGTACTAACTAACCTCAAAGACAGTTGGCTAGCCCTCAGTGCACTTTCCAGAGTACAGAGAATAGCATATGTCACACATCATCATTTCTTTGGAACCTTGCTCATCTAAGAGCTTTAACATATACAATGTTCTTTTTCTGGCCTGCAGCATCGAGGGAGGATCTCCTGACTTTCCCGAAGAGCTAGAAAAATAATAGAAAAGCCCTTGGAAGAAAGCTGTTGACAGCTTCCCAGTGG
>NW_021911644.1:0-1281 GCF_006229205.1 Suricata suricatta | reverse complement strand
CCGGCATCAGGCTCTGTGCTACTGCTAGCTCAGAGCCTGGAGCCTGAATTCAGATCTTGTGACTCCTTCTCTCTCTGACCCTCCCCTGCTCATGCTGTCTCTCTCTCTCTTAAAAATAAATAAAAACATTTAAAAATGTTAATTTAAAAATATTGGTTACCAAAACAAGTTATGTACCTTACACTGTACTTTAAAATTTAAAAAAAATTGTACAACTTTAAGAATATGAATAGCATTTTTATCAGATAGAGTTTTTTCTTCATAATAGAATTTGTAATAGTTTATTCTGAGGAATCTGGAAATTCCACTTTGTTATAATATTAATAATTTCTGTTGCCTTATATTTCTCCTACAGGCTCAAGTTCATCAAATCATATTTTGGGCCTTTACGTAGGCAAATTCATTCTTTTCTTTAGGTGATCCGAAGAAAAAAAAGTAGAATGTTCTAAAATGAGTATTTTGAAACTACTTTGTTATTTAAAAGGTTAAAAGTAAGTATTTTATATAATTTTCTTAAAATAGCCAAAGAAAAATGATCCATCTACAAAATTATGCACATAATGAAATAGCCTACTATAATTCATATGTCTTCAGATCATCCCTTAAATTTTTGTATTTATATACATATACTTAGTTCTCCAATAGACCTAGGGTTTTAAAATATATACTGTCCTTTCTACTTCTTTACATATTTGTTATTTCTTAGCAAAACTGATGGATGCACGTTTTGGTCCGTAAGGGTTGTTTTTTAGATTATAGAAACTAGTACCATATTGAGTTCTGTTTCTAGAAAACAAGTATTTCAAATTATATTTAATCATTGGATTCCAAATGTATTGTTTTCTCAGACATTTGTTAGCAAAAATAACTGAAGTTATTAACTTTATGACTATAAACCATTGTAAATAACAGCTAAAATTATTCCTTTTATTACTTATTAATGAGGCAAGTTAATTTCCAACATAATCTTTTTATGCACAAATTTTCTAATAACTTTCATTCTATAGGAAAAGAAACAAATTAAAATAGGTTACATTATTGTTCAAAGATGCTCCCTTTAACCATTAATACCACTACACACATAATAGGCTAACATAAAAATTTATATATATGTAATAAAATATATCTTATTTTACACTTGTGTTTCTGTGTAAAATATATTTTATTACATATATATGTTTATATATAATGTATTTGTGGGTAAAATATATTATTACATATAAATATATATGTGTATATATAGTATATATATATGTATATGTATATATATAGAGAGAGAGA
>NW_021911643.1:0-515 GCF_006229205.1 Suricata suricatta | reverse complement strand
CAGAGAACACATTCCTGATCTGTTTAACTTGGTGTTAACTTGAAGAATAAAGAGTGATACCGAAACCCCATTTTCTCAGTTATAAGCATCACTTAGGAAAGTAAAAAGGGTGGTATGCTTTGTTGTTTTGTTTTCATTTTTGCTGGGCATGAACAAGACAAGAAGGTGCTTGTGTTGCAAGGTGGGGAGCAGTCTTCTGGAGTACAGATTTTTAAGCCCTTATTGGTTGAAATACCACACATATTGGCAGAGCCATGTACACAGAGGTCCAGGCAGGTGACGAAGCTGCTGTGAAGCAGATCTCTCATTTGGGCACTAATTCCACTCCTGCGGGGATTTGTGAAGCTGACTTGAGAATGTCAATGACATTGCATGTCATGGAGCTCTAGCTCAAGTCTAAGCAGCTGCTGCTGCTTCTTCAAAAGAAGTCCAGGCTCAGCTAAATTCTGATCTCAGAGTAATACAGGATACTCCCCCTCTACCAACTCTGAATTCAAGGGGGGAAATGAGCTGCT
>NW_021911642.1:0-515 GCF_006229205.1 Suricata suricatta | reverse complement strand
TGTGTGTGTGTGTATGTACACACACCACATCTTCTTGATCCACTCATCAGGTGATGGACATTTAGGCTCTTTCCATGATTTTTAAAAAGGAGTTGCCCTCTTTTGTTTGTTTCAGTTATAAATCATCTCCTAGATGCCTGAAAATAAGTGTTCACTGAAGGTTGGATATCTGAAGGTAAAACAGTAGATTCATAATAAGGGGGCTCTAAGAGCTGAGAAAAATGAATTTCTGGATCTGGGTGCGGTTTGTCAAAGTTTACCAGGCAGTACGCTTAAGGTATATGCACGTTACGTTGCACTTAAAACGTTTAAAAAAAAAAAAAAACAGCACATCCAGTCCTTGCTAATGAGTCCCAAAGCCCGTGCGTTTGGACAGGTGTCTCCTGTCCTTCTGGTTGCACTGGTGTCCTCAGCACTGGGTATAGTCCAGGGATCCCTTCCCATAGCCCGCAGGCCCTGCCCAGCAGCCCCCTTCTTTAAACCCCTGCTACGGGAGGGGCCTGCGTACCTGGAGT
>NW_021911641.1:0-515 GCF_006229205.1 Suricata suricatta | reverse complement strand
GGTTGAACCCACTTCTTGAACAGGATGTGTCCCCCTCGGCCGTCCCACAGTCCACAGCGGCTGACATGTCCAGTTTTGGCACCTGCGTGGCCGGGGGGCCCGGGGCTCGCTCTGCACGGGCCTCTCATTTGTGGCGTTTCTCACGTTCGCTCCCTCCTGAGTCTGGCCCGTTTATGGGCCTCATTACACCCTGGCTCAGAGAATGAGGCTCTGCAAATGGCTCATAAAGTATCTTTGTAAAGGTTAATGGTCACCGGCAAGGAAGAAAGGGCTGCTGTGTGGGATGCTCTCTTTGATGAGGAGGATTTTCAATTAAGTGAAATGAGGGCCACGCCTCCTCACAGGGACCTGGTCTGATCACCCGGCAGCCGGGGAGGCCTCGGGGTGTCTCGGAGAGCGGGCCCATCAGCCCCGTGTGAGCAACAAGTTCTGTGACCTCAGCTGCTCCCACGTAAAGGACAGTGGGCCAGGCGACCCCAGCCCTGTGGCCCACTCAGCCCCGGTGAGCTGTGTGC
>NW_021911640.1:0-515 GCF_006229205.1 Suricata suricatta | reverse complement strand
ACTGAAAAACAGTTGTATCCCATTGGCTTAAATCCTGCGGAGCTTGCTTTCCAAAAACCGAACCCTGTGGTGTTTTTAAAAAATCAAATCTTTACTGTCTGCCTCCTCTGCATGGGAAGTCTCACACTAACTTACAGAACTAAGTGCTTTCTCAGGGCTCATTCTGTAGTGTGACACCTAGTTTTAACGTCACTGTGGAAAGGACATCATATCTGCTCTGTTCAGCTATTGCTGAACAGGTGAAGAATGAAACTTAAAAATTCTGAGGTAACGCAAGGGGATAGGAAGGGCCTAGTAAATTGGAGTGTGTGCTTTGAAAAAAAAAAAGCCAGTGAAACTTTTTTTTTTTTTCCATTGTAGAACCTTGGAAGATAGAGATAAAGTAGAATGGTGAAAATTAAAATCCCATGTCATTTAATGAAGTCTGTTAACATTTTGGTGCAAGACTCCTTCATCCTTTTTGTATTCTGTTGTGTGTTAAATGTACAGGTTACATAATTGGGGTCATAGTGTTA
>NW_021911639.1:0-515 GCF_006229205.1 Suricata suricatta | reverse complement strand
CTCAGGAACTGTGAAATCATGACCTGAGCCCAAACCAAGAGTCAGACTCTTAACCAACTGAGCCACCCAGGCCCCCAACAGCCCAATTCCTTTTATTCATTTCAAAGTAAGTGGCAAATGTCAATACACTTTGCCTAATCACTTCAGCAAGGCAATACGTGTAGTATAACCACAATTTTTAAGTAAAATACTTTATATAGTGTTTGTATAAATATATATGGTATTTATACATTTTATGTGCCATTTCTGCAGTAAACATTTTTCTTGGAGTGATAAAATTATAGATTTTTTTCCTCATGTGTTTCTTCCCAAATATTTCAAACAAGCAATTAAGGCTTAAAAATCATACCCAAAGTGAGTAATTTTGAGAGAAGCAAAGTCCTAAAAAAACAAATAATCCAAGAATTGTTTTCATTTTCCTTTTCTCTCTTCCCTTAAAACCATACATTGTGCAAAGAAAATGCAATACTTGCCACTGAATATCTGTACATTCATGATTTTGACCCATCAATTGA
>NW_021911638.1:0-515 GCF_006229205.1 Suricata suricatta | reverse complement strand
CAGTTATGAACTGAGTAAGTCAAGAGAATAAAAGGCACAGCATAAGGAGTATGGTCAGTGGTATTGTGATAGCATTGTATCTGACAGATGACAGTACACTTGCAAGGATAGCATAACATATAGACTTGTCCAATCATTATGTTGTACACCTGCAACTATTGCAACTAATGTAACATTGTGTGTCAACACACTTCATTAGAAAAGAAAAAAAAAAGGATGGATAAACAAATACAGTGTAAGGGGCATATGGAATCAGGGACATTCATAATAGGTCTGCATTTCACTTACAACTTAATGTCATCAGGTTCACAGTCCATACCCTCCAGGCAGTCTTTGGGAGAGGCGACCATGGGATTCATCAGACAGACCTATAGCGTGCTGGAACCCCATGGAATAGAGCATATGCATACTGAGCCCAAATTGGCTTAGAGCTGACAGTACTTCCCCTTTAGCAAAAAGACATTTCTTACTATTATCAAGGTTAATTTACTTACAAGGCACATCAGTTTTTTTTT
>NW_021911637.1:0-515 GCF_006229205.1 Suricata suricatta | reverse complement strand
TGAGTCTTCAGGTACATACAGCCTTTCAAAGTAGTCCCATTCCAATCTAGTGAAATAATCCCCTGATAGGAGCCCCATCAAGTGCTCATCTCTGCTTATTTACTCTTGATGGGGAACCTCTTGGGGTGACCCATCCCATTTTGGGGGGGCTTCCTAGGTGTTGGAAACCTTACTTTATGCCGTAATCTATGTCCCACATAGATTATGTCTCTGGAAACCATTTGCTGACTCCTCTTCTCAAATCATATTCCACTGTATCAGTTAATGTACCATATTAAATGTACACATTATAGGGACACCTGGGTGGCTCAGTTGGTTAAGTGTCTGACTTGGGCTCAGGTCATGACTCACAGTTTGTGGGTTCGAGCCCCACCTCGGGCTTTGTGCTGACAGCTCAGAGTTTGGAGCCTGCTTCAGATTCTGTGTCTCCCTCTCTGCCCCTCCCCCACTCATGCTCTGTCTCTCAAAAATAATAACTAAATGTTATAAAAATTTATTAAATGTACATATAATAT
>NW_021911636.1:0-515 GCF_006229205.1 Suricata suricatta | reverse complement strand
TTCTCTTGTTAATGTGATGTATCATGTTGATTTATGAATATCAAACATCCTTGCATTCCAGGAATAAATCCCACTTGGTTGTAGTGAAAATGTTTTAAATATATTATTGGACTCAGTTTGCTAATATGAGGATTTTTGTGTCTCTGTTCATCAGAGATATTGGCTTGTAGTTCTTTTTTTACTTGTAGTGTCTATCTGACTTTGGTATTAGGGTAATGATAGAATGAATTTGGAAGCTTTCTCTGGTTTTTTGGAGTAATTTGAGAAGAATAGATACTAACTCTTCGTTAAATGTTTGATAGAATTCATAGCTGTCTGGTCTTAGACTTTGGGAGTTTTTTGATGATGATTCAGTTTCATTGCTGGTAATTGGTATGTTCAATATTTCTATTTTTTTCCAATTTACTTTTTGGAGGTTATATGTGTCTATGAGTTTATCCATTTCTTCTAGGTTGTCTAGTTTGTTGGTATATGATTTTTCATAATATTCTTTTATAATCCTTTGTATTTTTGTG
>NW_021911635.1:0-515 GCF_006229205.1 Suricata suricatta | reverse complement strand
TCTGATCTCCTCTCATGCTCTCTTTGTCTTTACAGGTTCCTACCCTTTATTCTTTGGCTAACATTTCAGTAGATTCAGAGAAGGGAACCCACATAAAATCGTATACTCAGCCCCCATGTTTAACCGGAATAATTCCTCTGTGGCAGCCACTCCTAATTTATGCTGATTAAAAATAAAATAAAATAAAATAAAATAAAATCACAATTTCTTAATCATCAGGAGTGTTTGTTAGTCTGAGTTCACGACCAGGCAAAGCAGGGAAAATCTGATCCAACACAGAGAGGTTCAGCCTTGTGGGATGGGATCTTCAGATTGTCAAAAATCACTCAGAGACAATTAGCCTAAGCCTTGAGAGTTTCATCGCATCCAGGTATCCACCCAGCCAGCTTCCCTGGCTTGTCACCCATGCAACCACAGAGAACCCCACCAAAAGACGGTCCCATGCTTGGTTGAAAATTCTATTGGATACTCTTTCCTGCTTTGTCAAAAATTAATTGGCCGTACATTTGTGGGCC
>NW_021911634.1:0-515 GCF_006229205.1 Suricata suricatta | reverse complement strand
GAGTGCCCAGATATTTGGTCAAATACTGTTTTTGTGAGGGTGATTTTAGATCCTATTGACATTTGGGTCATACAGTGAAGCAGATTGCTGGGGTGGGCTTCCTCCTATCAGTTGAAGGCCTCAGTCCAGCAAAAAGGCTGTGTAAGAGGGAAACCCCGCCTGCCTGACCGCCTTCGACCTGGGACAGCATCGTTTTTCCCGCCTTTGGACTGGAGGCACACCGTGGGTAGTGCTGACTGCTGGCCTCGTCAGAATCTAGAGTTGTGTGAGCAGTGGATAATCTCGCTCTCTGCCTACGTCTATGTCCAGCTGGCTCTGTCTCTCTGGAGGATCATAAGGCAGCGACCCCCTTACTTAGAAGTGAGTTAGTACGCTCTTAAAAATGGATTTGGCTTCTCTTCTTGGCAAATAGTTCTCCAGGGAGAACCTGTTGTTCTGCCCCAGTGCGGGGCCTTCCTCGGGTGGCGCGGGCCTCCGGGGGCCTTCCCGCGCTGCAGCCCCCCCGTTCAGGGGGG
>NW_021911633.1:0-1281 GCF_006229205.1 Suricata suricatta | reverse complement strand
AAGAAACACATTACAGGGGGGAAAGAAAAGAAAGAAAATGGGAGGGAAAGAGACGAAAAGAAGAGAAGAAGAGAAAATAAAAAGAAAAGAGAAAGAATAAAAGAAAAAAATATATATACAAAAGGGGGTCGGAGACAACAAAGGACAGTAGACCATTTAAAAGTGTATGACCAGTTTAGGGGAGAGGTAAGGATGAGATACAGGAGAATATATCTGGGTTGCAAGAAGGTGAAAAAGTAAGGGAGAAAGGAGAAAGGAAAATAAGGAGTAAAATTTAAAAGAATTTAGTAAAGAAAAAGGAAAAAGAGGTAATAATGACAAAGAAATAAGTACGAAAAAAAATGAAGAAAAAAAATTTTTTATATTAAAAAAAAACCCAGCAGCAGCTCCCCCTGGTGGATGGGGTGTGGTTTGATGTGGTAGGTCTTGGAGGCTGTTATCAGAGGCTCTGCCCCTGCCTGAGGTGAAATGAGCAGCAGGAGGTGAAGTGAGCACCTTCACAGACTCAATTGCAGAGTCCCCACCCCCAGTCAGGATGTGATTGCAATGGGGGAAAGGGAAAACAAAAACAAAAACAAAAACAAAAACAAAAAACTGAGTCTCTCTTTGTTTCGGATAGCTGTTGCTCAAGGCGCTGTGTGCTGCTGGAAATGAGCTGGGAGCTCCTACAGCCTAAGCGTGCCCAGGCCTCCACCTGCCACCGACTCCTTGTCGGGGGTCGCGTAGGTGCAGGCCCTATTTTTTTTTTTCCTGTGGGCACCCGGGATTCACGCAGTCCATGCAGGGGGCGAGGTGCACCGTGGAAATGCTGTCCGTGGTCCCGTTCCCAAAACCAAGTTCGAATTGCTCGCCCCTGGCACAGCCGCAGCTCCGGCCGCTTTTCACCGGGAAGTCCGCTCCCCTGTCTCTTCCCTTTGTCTCTCGGGCTCCGCACGTGCTTCCCCCACGATGGGCTGGGGATCTTGTCTCCCCTGCCTGTCCCGGCCTGGCCTGTTTTCAGATCTCCCCCGTTCGCCCTCACTCACTCAGGTATCCTTGAGGTTCTATTCTTTCTGGGGTCCGTATTTTCTCCTTCCACTCTCGCAGATGAGAGTAATATCCTTCTCGGTTCTATAAATGGGGCGGACAGAGTTTACAGAGCTCCCTTCCTCTCTGCCATCTTGGCTCCTCCCCCAGGAATCTGTGTTTCTAATAACCTCCAGGGGATTCTTGTAAGAAGTGTGGTCAGCACTGTTCTAGGGAAGCCATTTGACTAATATCCAGCTCACTTCCCTTCTTAAA
>NW_021911632.1:0-515 GCF_006229205.1 Suricata suricatta | reverse complement strand
TAGCAAAGTGGATGGACCTTGAGAGTGTCATGCTAAGTGAAATAAGTCAGGCAGAGAAGGACAGAAAACATATGTTTGCACTCATAGGTCTAACAGGAAATTTTCAGAGATCCCATATTCTTAAAAATTAAGCTTGAGGGGTGCCTAAGTGACTCAGTTGGTTAAGCGTTGGACTTTGGCTCAGGTCATCATCTCCCATTTCCTGGGTTCCAGCACTGTCTCCAGCTCTGTGCTGACAGCTCAGAGCATGGAGCCTGCTATGGATTCTGTGTCTCCCTCTCTCTCTCTGCCTTTCCCCCTCATGCTCTGTCTCTCTCTCTCTCTCTCTCAAAAAAATGAATACACGTTTTTTAAAAAAATTAAAAGAATTAAGCTTGATAACTCAAGGGACTCAAATTATATTAGAACTTTTTTTGTTTTGCTTTCAATAAAGATTAATCCCTAGGCACAACAATTATGGGCTTAAATAAACCTGGGATTTTACATGCTATGCTGAGATCTTAGCACCCTAACAC
>NW_021911631.1:0-515 GCF_006229205.1 Suricata suricatta | reverse complement strand
TCAAGTAATGATTCCAGGGTCGGGGTATCAAGCCCTGTGTTGGGCTCTGTACTGAGCATGAAGCCCGCTTAAGATCTCTCTCTCTCTTTCTGCCCCTACCCACCCTCCACTCTCTCTCTCCCCCTACTCTCTCTCTTTCAAATAAAATGAAATCTTTAAAAATAATAAATAAAATAAAATAAAATTGACACTGGATGGGATCTTCAACAACTAGAGAAAGAAATACAAACAAGAATGAGCGAAGAAAAGACAATAATGAGTGTGGAGTGGCTTGGCAAATACAGTTGCAATGTCAAAAAGGTAAATCAATAGTTATTTGTTAAATGAATGAGACCTCACACCCTCAGAACAAGGAGGCCAGCAGGGGACACTGTGGGTCTTCTCAGAGGACTGGCAGAAACAAGTTTTTCCAATTGAATGGACCCTGAAAAGTTGCTCACTGGCCTGTGTAAAATCTCAGAGCAGCTGTTTCCTCCCAAGGAGTAAACCCACAGCACACCGTCACCCCTGGCCCA
>NW_021911630.1:0-515 GCF_006229205.1 Suricata suricatta | reverse complement strand
CTATAGCCAGGGACCAGATTATGCTTCCTATTTGAATTCAGGAACATCTCTCTGGGAGCCAAGTTTAAAAGTTTTTTTCCCATCACCCAAGTTATAGTCACTTCTGATGGGTAGTGACAAGTAAAACCTTGGCATGTCTTTTGGCTTGCCTAGGGATATTTGTTTTTGTTTTGACTCTTCCAGGCAAATCATTCCCAAGGTTGCTTTTAATGAATTCTGATATCATTCACTTTCTTTTATTTTGTGGTAATTCTTTCTATTAAAAATTTCAGGAGAAGCGAAAATATATTTTTTTCAATAGAATACGGGTAGTTACTAAAATATCTTAACAGATTCTTTCTCTATTTCTCATACCGCTCACACAAAGTTAAATAGTTTTTCCACAGGAGACATAAACATAAGTCATGAGATTCCATTGCAGTAATTAGGATCCATGCCATATATGAAAGAACTAATTTTAGTGGCTATAACCTATGTTAGTTTATTGAAGACTTACTTGTTAAGGACTACTTTAC
>NW_021911629.1:0-515 GCF_006229205.1 Suricata suricatta | reverse complement strand
CATGACCTGAGCCAAAGTCTCAGGACTTAGCAACTCAGGCGCCCCCTGAACATTTCTTAAGAGGTAGATCTACTGCTAAGTGTTTTTACCACAGAAACCAAAAATAAAATAAAGGGATTCAAGGAAACTTTTGGAGGTGATGGATATGTCTGTTACCTTGATTGTGGTCATGGTGTCATGGGTGTGTGCATGGATCCGATCTCATCAAACTCTACACATTAAATATATGCAGTTTGGGGGATGTCAATTTTACCTCGGTAAAGGTGTAAAAAATAGAACTATGGGCCTTAGATAGATTCTACCACCATATTTCCTGCCAGGATCCGAGTCTTGACCCAACATAAGCCATTGAATTCTGGAGGAGCAGACTGTCCCTGTAGAGCAGATTCTCAGGGCTGTAAGATGTGGCTGCTGAAGCCGGTGGTGAAGTTTTAGGGAGGAGCCTGGTGCTGCAGGGGCGGCCTGGGTCCACATCCTCAGCAGTGCCTCAGCGGTGCCCTGAGGGGTCCTGGGGC
>NW_021911628.1:0-515 GCF_006229205.1 Suricata suricatta | reverse complement strand
TGATGAAAATATATCTCATTTAGATATATATTTTATTGAATTAGGTATCTGGACGAACAAAAATATAACTGCAATATCCTCTAGTCAGCATCACTAGAATTTATTGCAGCCCAGAGAGTGTGATTAGGCCAGTAAGAAGAATAGATAGGCAAGGAAGACCAACCAGCACTGCCACTAGCTCATCTTCAAAAGGATGACTCGGCACATTTCTCAGTTTGTGTCTCTATGGAGTGGATTAGAAGGCTATAGAACACTATGCCTTTTATACAATATGCAGGTGACTGGCTTAGAAACAAAGGAAACACAAATAAAAGTAGAATGCTTGTCTTTAAAAGGCAGTTCTTACTAATGATTCCCTTTGGCAATTTTTAGGTATTTACTTTAAACTTAATAGTTAAGTGTATAAAGACATAATTTGTGTATAGTGGGCGGCTCATGAGAGCTTTCATTGCAGTAGAACATCCTTGGAGAATTTACAGAATCTTCTTCAGTCAATTGCAATTCTGAAGTTCCAC
>NW_021911627.1:0-515 GCF_006229205.1 Suricata suricatta | reverse complement strand
GTGGAAAATTCTGAGCAGGAAGGTACGACCATCAAGTGGGAAATCAGCCTCTCAGAGTCCAGGTGGGAATAAAGAAAAATCACAGAGCGGATCACTCAGCAGACACTCAGAGAGCCCTGGCCCAATTCAGAGGCGCTAAGGGAAGAGAAAGTTCCCTAAAAGAGTGTTGTTTCAAAAAATAAATAAATAAATAAGGGGCGCCTGGGTGGCTCAGTCGGTTAAGCATCTGACTTCGGCTCAGGTCAGATCTCACATTCGTGGGTTTGAGCCCCGCGTCAGGCTCTGTGCTGACAGCTGGCTCAGAGCCTGGAGCCTGCTTCCGGTTCTGTGTCTCCTTCTCTCTCTGCCCCTCCCCCTCTCATGCTCTGTCTCTCTCTGTATCAAAAATAAAACATTAAAAATAAATAAATAAATAATTAAAAAATAAAACAATGGTTGGGTTGGTTGGTATTTAATTTCATCACTGAGGGGGAAAGGTTCCGTTTAATTTTTCGTTATTGAAGCCAATTTCTTTC
>NW_021911626.1:0-515 GCF_006229205.1 Suricata suricatta | reverse complement strand
CATAAGGAGCTTGGGAGCCTCCACGTGAATCTCTTGAAAGTCTTTCTCTTTGGACGCTCCCTCCCACCGGCTCAGGCTGTGAGAGGTGTCCTATACAGGCACCCTGGGTGACAGTCCCAGCTGAACTCCTTGCTGACAGTCAACATCCGCACACAGCCAGTTTTCAGTGAGTCGTTTTAGAGGTTCAGCCTCTAACGTGATAACTCTAACCCCAGAAGCCATCTGACTGCATCCAGTTGAGTGACCTCAAGTCAGAACCACACAGCTGAGCCATTTCTAGCCACAGGTCGCCGAGAGGTAATAATAAACTTTTGGCTGAAGCTCTAACTTTAGATTGACTCGTTTCACGGTCCTAGATCCATGCAACAAAATTTATCTGGAATAGAGATTCTGTTGTAAGAAAGACTGAAATCTTGCATCACTAACTTTGAGACTAGGCAGCCCAAAGGCCTCGAGAAAACTGTAAGTAGAACCAGAAAACCAGTGAGGAATTATTGTTGGAAACTGGAGAAGTG
>NW_021911625.1:0-515 GCF_006229205.1 Suricata suricatta | reverse complement strand
TGTTATATTATAATTTTGACAAAGAGTAGAATCTTTTTGGGAAGGATCCTCATTCAGCATGACTGATTTGCAAGTAATAGTGTAAATGGACTTAAGTAAAACTTGTAAATGAGGAATATATTGCTCTAGATGCCCCAAATGCGTAATACAGGATGGGCTTGTTGTAGTGTTATGGGTGCTAAGAGGGCCAATAGTAATTATTTGACATTGGCAGGAATGGAGTGGCCCTTGGTTTAGCAAAGGGTTTTCAGAAATTTAACTAACACTAACGTGGCAGGCCATAGGGCCGTGTTTGGGACAATGGCCTGTCCCCATCTCGTGAGCTCTTTTGTGCATATCTGTATGTCATGAGTGTGTACGTCAAAAGAATGTCCCCAGAGGAGGATGTAAGCAATGTAATGTCATTCTTGTGCGCCTGGAGAAAAGTGCATACAATTACAATCTTGCCTGTAAAAGTTGCACGTAAGGGCAAGCCTTTTAAGGTATGTTGTGCCTAGCTAGGTAAAGGTACCCTG
>NW_021911624.1:0-515 GCF_006229205.1 Suricata suricatta | reverse complement strand
ACTGAATCAATTAAACCGATGTAATCTGCAGATCAGAGAGAAAAAAGACGGAGAAAAATAGCCTTTGAGGGTCTGATGGATAATATCAAAAGCTAGACCAGACAGGCCTTTGGAAGTAGTTCACGGAAATAATGGCTGAAAACTTTCAAATGCAGAGAAAGACACAAATTGACCAAAGCAGGAAGTGCAGCAAATTACAAACATAAATCCCATGCTTAGACACAACACAGTCAAAGTTCTGAAATCCAAAAAAGGGAGAAAATCGTGAAAGCATCCAGAGAAGAGTAACACTTTGAATTCAGGGAAACAGCAATTGGATTACCATCGGTTTCTCCTCAAAAACAAAAGAGGAAGCACACCTTGCTCTGCTGAGGGAAAACAGGCAGAATGCTGCCTACCCCAAACTCCGTCTGTAGGAAGGGTTCCTTTAAAAAGGGAAGAGAGAATCAATATATTGTCAGGGTGAAGAAAACTAAGAGAATTTTTCTCTACCAGAGATTCCTTAATGGAAATTC
>NW_021911623.1:0-515 GCF_006229205.1 Suricata suricatta | reverse complement strand
GCACACATATCCTTGGGGACAAAACGCATCAAATGCAAAGCCACCAATGTGCTGTGCATTCCCTCCACCTGTGCTCCTTGGTGAGTGCTGGCCAAGGGAGATGAAGTATGAAGCTAGATTAATTACGTCATATTTGTCTCTGGGGATCAGCCTGGGAAATCATACTCCTGGGGCCTAGAACCTAGAAGTACTTCTGTGAAAGTGTGCACAAGGCTCATCCAACCTCCACTGCTACAGCCTGGGTTGTTGCTCTCTGGCTGGCCCAATTTAGTCAGCAGCCCTGGGTCCTCTGATTTCTCATTCGCTATGGCTAAGGAGAGCCTGCATTCCTAACCAAGGTCCTGTGAGGCCAAAAAGGAGAACACAGGTGCAAGGGGGAGTGGGCTCTCTGTTATGGTGAATTCTGTCTGAGCTAGATAAATGAGGGGAGTGCTCCAAGAAAAAGGCAGTTTTGCTTCTGGTTCTGTGTCTCCTTCTTTCTCTGCCACTCCCCCTCTCATGCTCTGTCTCTCTCT
>NW_021911622.1:0-1281 GCF_006229205.1 Suricata suricatta | reverse complement strand
ACATCACAGAATTCATACTGGAGAGAAACCTTAGAAATGTCAAGAATGTGGCATGGCCTTTAGCCAGCCCTCAGTCCTTACTAAACATCACAGAGTTCATACTGGAGAGAAACCTTACAAATGTCAAGAATGTGGCATGGCCTTTACAGACCACTCACACCTTACTCAACATCACAGAATTCATACTAGAGAGAAACTTTACAAATGCGAACAATGTGGCAAGTCCTGTAGCCAGCACTCACACCTTACTGAACATGACAGAACTCATACTCGAGAGAAACCTTACAAACGTCAAGAATGTGGCCAGGCCTTTCCCCGGCCATCAAAACTTTCCAAACATCACAGAGTTCATATAAGAGAGAAACCTGAAAAATAGTAAAAGAATGTCAGTGCTTGTAAGTGGCCTCAGCTCTTACTGGACATCAGAGGATTCCTAGTGGAGAGTAACCACGGAAATGTAAGCAACGTGGCAGGCTCTCTGTGCTCGTCACAACGGACTCAACATTGTAGTTATCACACGGGAGCAAAACTGAAATGGAAAGAAAGAGGCCTCCCCTTTACCTAGAATTCAATCCTTGCTCAATGTCTCAAAATGCACTCTTGATGCAAACCCTAGACATGTAATGAATGAGGAAAGACCATCGTTTTAAATTACACTTAAGCAAACTGCAGACAGTGCATATAGGAAAGTAACTGGGAAGATAGATTTACAGAAGTATTAAATTGAACATCAAATGTCAGTAAGATTACAGACATCAAAATGGAAAGCAGCACACCAGTCACTCTTTTGAGACATTACACCGAAATACTTGTAGGGAATAATATAAAGTTAACACATAGAAAACATATGTCCTCTTCTGGTTCGGAAGAGTTAGTGGATGGGTTTTTGCAAAGTTATAATTAATTTCAATATGTGCTTTGTTGTCGGCAGCCATTCTGAACTCACTAGTTGAGAACACTTGTGAACACGGTTTGCAAGGCCTCCTGCTGTCAGACGATGACTGATATCCATCCCCCCTCAATTGTTTTTTCTTCAGCACAGACCCCCCTACATACCTTGTTGATTGGTATGGAGGGTGACACGTCCCCTTCTTCTATCCCTTAATGCTGATTGCAGCCTGTGAAGGAGCTCACTGTAGGACCTTCTTCTTTTGTGAATATGGGAGCAAACATCTCCTTTCCTGAGAATCCTGTTTTTCTTATGCTTCCCCTTAAGTAGACAGGCTATTGATCCCCGCTCACTAAGACCTACCTTCTGCCTTTGCTATGCTGAAAACATTG
>NW_021911621.1:0-515 GCF_006229205.1 Suricata suricatta | reverse complement strand
TCATAAAAACCTAGGAAAAGTATTAAATCATGAAATCATCCCAAAGATGATGGACATCAGGGGGATGGAAATGGGACATCTGGTATACCTCAAGTCTACTGAAAAAGTCATAAAAACCTAGGAAAAGTATTAAATCATGAAATCATCCCAAAGATGGACAGACATCAGGGGGATGGAAATGGGTCATCTGGTATACCTCAAGTCTACTGAAAAAGTTATAAAAACCTAGGAAAATTATTAAATCATGAAATCATCCCAAAGATGGACAGACATCAGGGGGATGGAAATGGGTCATCTGGTATACCTCAAGTCTACTGAAAAAGTCATAAAAACCTAGGAAAAGTATTAAATCATGAAATCATCCCAAAGATGATGGACATCAGGGGGATGGAAATGGGACATCTGGTATACCCCACCAGCATCTCCTGCACAAGCAGCCTCGATTGCACCAGCCTCCGCTAACGTGATAAATCCACACCGTGAAATATTACACAGCCTTTAAAAAGAAGCAAATC
>NW_021911620.1:0-515 GCF_006229205.1 Suricata suricatta | reverse complement strand
AAACCACCCTACTAAAGAATGACTGGGCTAATCAGGCAATTAGAGAAGAAATTAAAAAATATATGGAAACAAATGAAAATGAAAATACAACAATCCAAACTCTCTGGGATGCAGCAAAGGCAGTCCTAAGAGGAAAGTGTATTGCAATCCAGGCCAATTTCAACAAACTCAAGAAAAAGCGCAAATTCAAAATCTAACAGAGCACCTACTGGAACTAGAAGGGAAGCAGCAAGAGCACCCCAAACCCAGCAGAAGAAAAGAAATCATAAAGATCAGGGCAGAAATAAACAATAGAGAATCAAAAAGAACAGTCGAGCAGATCAATGAAACCAAGAGTTGGTTCTTTGAAAAAATAAACAAAATCGATAAACCTCTAGCCAGGCTCCTCAGAAAGAAAAGAGAGAGCACCCAGATAGACAAAATCATGAATGAAAAAGGATCTATTACAACCAGTCCCTTAGAAATACAAGCAATCATCAGAGATTACTGTGAAAAATTATATGCCAACAAACTGG
>NW_021911619.1:0-515 GCF_006229205.1 Suricata suricatta | reverse complement strand
AAATAATATGTTTTTAATATTATATTTATATAATAAGTGTATCTGCATATTTCCTATCATTAAAGGGCATCCAATCAGTTTCCTATCAATTGTTTACTCTACTTCATATCTCTAGTGATGCAGCCAATCCCTCTCCCCACCTGGCTACATATTTTATAAAAAAGAAACTGAATTTGATATCCAGAAAGAAGCAGGAGGAGCCAGGCAGGATAAAAGACATTATTGGCAATACTTGTTTTCTAATGACAGATTAAAAAGTATTTTTCCTTCTAAGTTCTTGGCTGAGACCCCACCACCCCCATAATTAAAAGATAGATTAACAGAAGAACAAAAATTTAATAACTTGTATACCTATTTTATACATGGGGGTGGCCAGGAAAACTGAGTAAAACTCTAAGATGGCCCAAGCTATCACCTTACATATCATCACCAGCTAAGGACAAAAGAAAGATGTTGGGAAATGGTGGAGAGAGTCAGTAATGGGCTGTTACCAGAAAAGCCCAGTAAACAAGACT
>NW_021911618.1:0-515 GCF_006229205.1 Suricata suricatta | reverse complement strand
AAATAATATGTTTTTAATATTATATTTATATAATAAGTGTATCTGCATATTTCCTATCATTAAAGGGCATCCAATCAGTTTCCTATCAATTGTTTACTCTACTTCATATCTCTAGTGATGCAGCCAATCCCTCTCCCCACCTGGCTACATATTTTATAAAAAAGAAACTGAATTTTATATCCAGAAAGAAGCAGGAGGAGCCAGGCAGGATAAAAGACATTATTGGCAATACATGTTTTCTAATGACAGATTAAAAAGTATTTTTCCTTCTAAATTCTTGGCTGAGACCCCACCACCCCCATAATTAAAAGATAGATTAACAGAAGAACAAAAATTTAATAACTTGTATACCTATTTTATACATGGGGGTGGCCAGGAAAACTGAGTAAAACTCTAAGATGGCCCAAGCCATCACCTTACATATCATCACCAGCTAAGGACAAAAGAAAGATGTTGGGAAATGGTGGAGAGAGTCAGTAATGGGCTGTTACCAGAAAAGCCCAGTAAACAAGACT
>NW_021911617.1:0-515 GCF_006229205.1 Suricata suricatta | reverse complement strand
TTTCGTCACTACTTTTTCCTTTTCCACATGCCCTTCATTTATGATACCCTAAACTGAGTCTAAAACTATGATCAGTGGAACATTTAGAGAGAGGATGACCCTGCTATTCATACATATTTTAATCAATTCAGCACTTTAGAGGGCTTATCTTGGATAACAAAGGAGTTTAATCCCTGTTTCTTAGTAATACAAAAAATTCCTACTAAATTCTATACCTGATGCTAATATCATTCTGTATACTAACAGGAATTTATTTATTTATTTATTTATTTATTTAATTTTTTTTTGCAAAGGCAAAAAGGGCTTTATTACGGGTTTAGGCTCCCTGGGGCCTAAACTCGGGCTCACAGACTTTACTGGCACGGTGGATCCATGCTGAGAGCCCCGAACAAAGGTGGGGCAGGACTTTTATGAGTTTGGGAAGGGGGAGTGACAGGAAATTGTGACATAGGTACAGTGATCCAATTATTATTACACAATATTATTGACAGCAGGTTTATCCAATTACAACATTT
>NW_021911616.1:0-515 GCF_006229205.1 Suricata suricatta | reverse complement strand
GTGATCCCCTGGAATAGTTAGTTATTCATTGGTTACTACCTATCCACAGCTGGAAGCTCACCCACAATGCAAGCCCCTTGCCAATCAATTTTCATCTACACAGATTTGTCCAACTCCAAGCCAGCCCATCCCTCTGTTACCCTCAAAGGATCAAAAACTTCAAACTAGCTTCATTCTTATCTTTGTAATCAGGATGTTTATTACTTCTGCCATATTCACCCGATTCTATTGACTTGATATACCCTACTCATAGGGTTTCTCTATCAAATAAAAACAGGATACCCAGTTGAGTAAATATCCATTTCAGATATTTAAGTGTGAGTACCTCTTTTAAAAAAAATTTAACCTACCTACCTACTAAAAAGAACAAAAACAAAACAAATTCCCTTGGAGGGGGTGGAATACAAGTAATGGTGTCTTTAGAAGTCTGAACTACTCAGAAAAGTTCGTTACCCCTATGTATGGTCTTTAAGATAAAGCTCCCATTCCTAACATGGTATACATATCCTATCCTG
>NW_021911615.1:0-515 GCF_006229205.1 Suricata suricatta | reverse complement strand
GGCAGAGACGGTTTGTTTGTCACCCCGCCATTTAAAGGTTAGTGGGAGGTGTAGAGTTTTGTACCAGGTCTGAAACCGTGAGGCTCCTCCTTGGATGTTTCTCTTCTTTCCTTCCATCTTCAATAAAATTACTGCATCCACATGGGTCGTCCCTTCCTTCCCGCCTCTGTGAACCACTCCGGAACAAGTGGCAGGGTGACGGAAGTCTCAGCTGAAGAAGATCAGACCATGGGATGTGTTTTTGTTTTGTAGACAGGGGTAGGCCTTTGTGTGCCGTCAGGTGGCAAGGTTTGGTCCCAGACAGGTGGTGATGTTTCTCTCGAGCGCTTTCGGCTCCACTTTCCGCGCCCTTTCCTCACCGTGCGGATACCCTCTGCCCACGCTGCTTTCCTTCTTTTCTCCTTCAGTCCCCCTCCCAGCCCTCCCCATGTGACCTCATAGTCTCTCCCTTTCCCTCTGTGACAATCTACCCTGAAGAGTCAGATGGCCATATTCACACTAAGAAGTAGATGAGC
>NW_021911614.1:0-515 GCF_006229205.1 Suricata suricatta | reverse complement strand
AATGGTTCGAGAGTTGGTTTTATCACTCCCCCTGGTTTACTACCTTAATATCTACCTTGCTGGGACCTCTACTCATTTTGATTTTGCTTTTAACCTTTGGCCCCTGTATTCTCAATCGTTTAGCGGCTTTTATAAGGGAACACATTAGTGCTGTGCAAATTCTTATGTTAAGACAGCAATATCAGACTCTAAAACAGCATGAGGTTGAGACCACTGTTCCATGATTGGAACAGTTACAAAAAAAAAGGGGGGGGGAATGTAGGAATAAAAAATTTCAGGGGGCTGCTGGGGGCAGGCACTGTGTAGGAATGAAAAATTTCAGGCCCTAGAGTGACCATGGAACTAAAGTCGTTTTTCAAGTAGAAGTTGTTTAAATCCCAGGATGTGGTTTAAGATAAGCTGAAATGCTTCCCTCCCTAAAGTGCAACCCTGTGAACTCTGTTGTTTTGCTTATCTGACATTGCCAGATGTGTGTCGTAAAACTTGTAATGGACTCTGCTGACTCCGCTATTTTG
>NW_021911613.1:0-515 GCF_006229205.1 Suricata suricatta | reverse complement strand
TTCCCTTTTCAAAGGCTTCAAAGGGAAAGCTACCATATTCCCCATTAAGAATGATGTTTGCAGACCCATCAACCCAGAGAACAAACTGATGGGTGCTGGGGCCGGGGGTGGGCAAATGGGTGAAGGCGAGAGGGAGGTACAGGCTTCTAGTTATGGGATGATAAGTCACAAAAGATACAGCACGGGGAATATAGTCAATGGCATAAGTAATAACGTTGTGAAAAAATGATGTTTTCTGATTTTTACAGTTACCTTTCTCATAAAACAATTCTCTTCTATTTCAATTTTGCTCAGGACTTTTATCATTAATAGATAATGGATTTTATTAATTGTTCTTCCTACTTCTACTGAGAGGATCTTATTAAATTTCTTCTTTATTCTGTTAATATCATTGACTAAATTGTTTTCAAATATTAAGCCAACCTTGCATTTTTATAAGAAAATTTCCTCACTCTTCATGGTCTCCAAAGCATATTCCTGAATTCTACTTGAAGATTCTAGGCTGAGGATGATAT
>NW_021911612.1:0-515 GCF_006229205.1 Suricata suricatta | reverse complement strand
ATACCCAAATAGCCAATATGCAACAACAAAAATCCCCAACAATGTCAAGGGCGCCTGAGTGGCTCAGTCCGTTAAGCATCAGACTTTGACTCAGGTCATGACCTCACAGCTGGTGAGTTTGAGGCCCATAAGGCTCTGTGCTGAAAGCTCAGAGCCTGGAGCCTGCTTTGGATTCTGTCCCTCCTCTCTCTCTGAGAGTTGGGGAGAGAGAGGGACACAAAACCTGAGAGACTATTGAATGCTGAGAATGAACTGAGGGTTGAGGGGGAAGGGGGAGGGGGGAAAAGAGGTGGTGGTGATGGTGGAGGGCACTCCATCGTGAATATATACTAAATCGCTTTCCTACAAAAGGCCACATGGCAATGAGAGGGAATGACATATGGCCTTTTGTAGGAAAGTGGATGGACCTTGAGGGTGTCATGCTGAGCGAAGTAAGCCAGGCAGAGAAGGACAGAAACCATATGTTTGCACTCATAGGTCTAACAGGAGAACAGGAGAAACCTAATGGAGGACCA
>NW_021911611.1:0-1281 GCF_006229205.1 Suricata suricatta | reverse complement strand
CAGGGGTGAGGGAAGCGGGCACCCGGGCGAGATACCAGGGAGTCACTCACACAGAAGACACTGAGGCCTCTCCCAAGTCCGAAAATCTTCAGTCACCACAAGAGTCCAAAAGATGTGACAAGGGCTTTGAGGAGAATGTGTGCTCTTCCCAGCGAGCAGGAGTTCTGTTCCAGCAGAGACGGTCTGACAGACTCTCACCAGCGGCGTCTGGCCTCTCTGGGCACCGCCCCCCCCCGCGGGGCTCCCGGGCCGGGGGCAGGCCGCCGGCAGTGCTGCAGGCCTGTCGCAGCCTGAGGTACAGCCGTGACCTGCGGGGGCCACCCGGAGCTCAGGGGCCAGGTCTGTGAGGGAGGTCAGTCCCCGCCTGGGAGCATGGGGGCCCGTCCGAGGAGCTGGCTGGAGGCACGGGGGGAGGGGAGTAAGTCCCCAGAGGCCACCCCGTTTCCTCTGTGGTGCGTGCCCGTGGTGTGTGTGCCTGGTGTGTGTGGGTGGTGTGTGTGTGCACAGTGTGTGCATGCACGTGGTGAGTGTGCATGTGGTGTGTGCCCGTGGTGTGTGTGCCTGGTGTGTGAGTGCACAGTGTGTGCATGCACGTGGTGAGTGTGCATGTGGTGTGCGCGTGTGGTGTGTGTGCCTGTGGTGTGCGCATGTAGTGTGTGCATGTGGTGTGTGCGCTTGTGGTGTATGTGCACATGGTGTGTGCGACTGGTGTGTGTGTGCGCACTTGGTGTGTGTGCGCGGTCGCCCCGGGCCCTCCGTGGGACTGACGAGGTTGCCCGCGGTGGGTACCTGCCCGTGGGCCCCTGTGCTGGCTCCCTCCCCCCGCGCCGCACCCCTTCCTCTACTGTGGTCCTCACACACAGCTGGCAGCCCACCCCGTCTCGGGTCCCCTTCTGGGGACTCAGGAGAGTTACTGCCAAGCTGACAGCCGTGCGCCCCGGCCGCCGGCCTCTCCGGAGCTGCGGCTTCTGTGTTGGTGCCCTCCGGACAGCGTGTTCTCCTACGGCCCCGTCCCTCCCAGGCTGGGGCCGGGAGCGAGCTCCCCAGGCGCGTGCGGGGAGGCCCCCTGAATCCAGACCTGAGCACCACCGTGCGCTCACCGGGTTGGCCAGCAGGTAGGGACAGAGGTCTGCTCCCCGGAGCTTCGGGTCTCCACAGACCCCCGTCCTGAAGCACAAGCCGCTCCCCCTGGCTTGCTCACTGACATCTCGCTCCTGCGGCTCAAAGGGGCGGAGTCAGACCCTCGAGCTCCAGACGCTTCATCTACTGCCCAGAGTCCTT
>NW_021911610.1:0-515 GCF_006229205.1 Suricata suricatta | reverse complement strand
CATGCCATTTTTTATTTAAGCAAATTAGATAAATTTCCTGACTTTACTATTCTCACCAACATCATCTTAGGTCAAGGCTTCCACTTTGTAAGTTGTCTCTCTGCTTCTAAGTTATCTATCTCTTCAACAAATCGATATTCTGCAAATATAAGTGTCCCCCAAACTTTTATCATTTGCTACAACTTACTGAACACAAATACACAAAATTTTATTATGCACCATGTATAGATAAAATTCACAATCCTTCTTGAGGACAATCAGTGGAAATTGGATAAACCTGGTGTACTTACCACATCATTCAGCATCCCATCTCCATCCCAAATAATGAGAAGTTGAAGAAATAATATACTAATAAAATATAAAATATACTAACAAAACGATTTGTTTTAATGTTTTTGAGTATAGTTGACACACAATGTTACATAAATGTCCAAGATATACTTTTTTTTAAACAATAGCCAAACCATTTTACATTCACTAGCAGTGCATTAGGGTTCTGATTTGTCCACATCACC
>NW_021911609.1:0-515 GCF_006229205.1 Suricata suricatta | reverse complement strand
ATCTATCTATCTATCTATCTATCTATCATCTACCATATCTATCATCTATCTATCTATCTATCTATCTATCTATCTATCTATCTATCATCTACCATATCTATCTATCCATCCATCCATCAAATCTTTCATCTATCCATCCATCCTTCTATCTATATACCTACCTATCAATCAATTATCTCTCTCTCTGTCCATGAGTCCATCATCTACGTCTTTCCATCCCCTTCCCCTTCCCCTTCTCCTCTTCTTTCTTCCTTTCTTGCTTTGTTTTCTGTTCACATGTGTCCACCCACCCCTCATCTGTCTCTCCAACTATCCATCCATCGTTACCTACTAAGTGTCTCCATACTAAAGACAAATGGCAGACGTGTTTGCACCTTGTTGCATGTTGGGGACATAAACCAGGTTTGCGGAGGGACAGGCTCTGGGTTCCTATGGGGGGTGCAGAGGGACACGGCTCACCATGGATGCACATAGTCTCCGGCGTGCGTGCGCCCTGGGCGTGGGGACCCTGGGAC
>NW_021911608.1:0-515 GCF_006229205.1 Suricata suricatta | reverse complement strand
CTGTGTGCCTGGGGCGGGGGGAGCCCAGGGTCCTCCTGCTCCACTGTCGTCCCTGGAGTCCTTTTCTTTACATTCCACATAAACATGATCATGTTGGGTTTTTTTCTTATTTTACTCCACACATTTACTCTCTAGGGATAATCCATGGTCCATCCATATTGTTCCAAATGGCCAAATATCTTTCTTCTGGCTAATATTCCATTGTGTACACATTCCCCATCTTTGTCCATCTGTGGTTGGACACTGGTTTTCTTCCTGATCTTGGCTGTTGTAAATGCTGCAGTAACCCTAAGATTGTATCTATCTTTTTAAATTATCCTTGTTTGGGGGGAGCAAATACCCAGTAGTAACATTACTGGATCAAATGTTTTTCTCATTTCTTAAAATAGTTTATGGTCAAGTTGGTTTCCATAGAACACCCAGTGCTCATCCCAACAAGTGCCCTCCTCCATGCCCATCACTCCCCTTCTCTTTCCCCCACTTCCATCATCCCTCAGTTCTCAGTATTCAAGAGT
>NW_021911607.1:0-515 GCF_006229205.1 Suricata suricatta | reverse complement strand
AAAGACAGACACTCAACTGAGCCACCCAAGCGCTCCTTCTTTGACCTATTACTGATTTAAGGGCATGTTGTTCACTTCCACATCGTTGTGATTTTACCATGTTTTCTCCTGTTAGTTCTTTTTGTTCAGAGAGCACACACTTGGTGTGATTTCAATCCTCTGAAATCACTGAGGTTGGATTTTTGTCTTACCATATGGTCTGTTCTGCAGATATTTCAGAAGACCCTACAGAACATCTCCTGGGACCTTGAGAAGAATGTTTATTTTGCTATTGTTGGGTGGAGCATGCCACAGATGCCTGTGAGGCTGACTGGCTCAGAGTCTTCAGATCTTCTATTTCCTTAGCAAACATTAAAGTCTTCCATTATTTTTGTTGAATTATCGGTTCCTCATGCAATGTTTCAGTTCTCAATTTTTGTATTTTGTGACTCCTGTTAGGGTTTCTTTTAATGTTTTATTTATTTTTGATACACAGAGTGAGACAGAGCATGAAAGGGAGAGGAGCAGAGAGAGAA
>NW_021911606.1:0-515 GCF_006229205.1 Suricata suricatta | reverse complement strand
AACATTAAAAAAAATTTTTTTAAAGAATTTCTTTCATTTTCCAAGGTGGCACATATTCAGTGTAGGGCCACACCACATTTTGTTTACCCATTCATTTGTCAATAGAAACTTAGGTTTCTTCTACCTTTTGGCTACTGTGAATAATGCTGCTATGAACACAGGTGTGCAAATCTGAGACTCTGCTTTTTAAAAAAATTCTTTAAGTGTTTATTCATTTTTAAAGAGAGAGACAGAGCGGCACCTGGGTGGCTCAGTCGGTTAAGCCTCCGACTTCGGCTCAGGTCAGTTCTCACGTTCGTGGGTTCGAGCCCCGCATCAGGCTCTGTGCTGACAGCTAGCTCAGAGCCTGGAGCCTGCTTCTGGTTCTGTGTCTCCTCCTCTCTCTGCCCCTCCCCCTCTCATGCACTGTCTCTCTCTGTATCAAAAATAAATAAAACATTAAAAAAAATTAAAAAAAAAAAAGAGAGAGACAGAGTGCAAGTGGGGAGAGGGAGAGAGAAAGGGAGACACAGGAT
>NW_021911605.1:0-515 GCF_006229205.1 Suricata suricatta | reverse complement strand
AAGCATTTATTACTAAGGCTTAGGAGCCAAAAAATGTATAATGAAGAAAGAAGTTCTTATAGATACAGTCAAAGTTATTTGTTCCATCCAATATCCCATCTTATTCAAAAATGTCAGTACTACAGCCAACACTTCCTTTTTCCCTATGGAAATGCTAGCCACTGGAAAATGGTGTGTGTGTCTGTGTGTGTGTGTGCATGTGCTCACATGAGCATGTGTTAAAGGTGAAATCTCTCCTGAAAGCAATTTAAGAAGCTTCAGGAAATCTTCATTCCTCTGGATAGCTTTTGGGTTTTAAATCTGGGAATTTGTATGGTCTCTCAGTTTTGCTGGTTTAATTTTAGGGGCCGAACCTTCATCAGCCAGGTAGAATAAAGAATCTGGAAGCATGCCTGGCTTGGCAGCAGCCCACGACAGCCCTAATGAGAATGTGGGCAGGGCCCTGGTGGGACCTCGACTTGTGTCCCATTGGAAACTACAGAACACAGTGCTCCCCGAGCTGGGAGCCTATGGCA
>NW_021911604.1:0-515 GCF_006229205.1 Suricata suricatta | reverse complement strand
CAAACTCAAGGGCACTCAACTTGAGAGGTAGAGACTCTTCTAAAATGGTGGCTGCTCCCAGGCCTCCTCTGGGGACCCACGGCACCTGCCGCCCAAATTTGCATAATGTGTGATCATCCTCTGGAAGCTTTCCTCAGGCATGAAAATGCTTGTTGCTCATCTTTGGCCACCTAAGACTCTCCCCTAAGGGACTGGCCAATGACTTAAATTACAATTTCTCAGTAAGAATTTGCTGACATTATGAAAGAATGAATGAGGAACCTGGCTAGGGCTGGGCCCCAAACTTTTATTAACTGTGAGGTTAAAAGCTATCGAGGGTCAGGGGCACCACAAAGGGGCAGAGGGAGTGAGTCAATTAACACCTGCCTTTTTATTTCCAAATCGAACTGTTGCATGAGGTTTAGAGATGATGTAACCACTCGGCAGTGTCGGGGTAGGATTTATGAGCCATGGCATGTGGAGCGATGGTTTGAATAGGCAGCTGGTGAGAGGCATTTACCCTGACTGCCCTCACT
>NW_021911603.1:0-515 GCF_006229205.1 Suricata suricatta | reverse complement strand
GGATCTCTTTGGGACCACTGCTAACTTTTGCCTCTGACCCCTCAGTGAAGGGCCCTGAAGGCCAGTACCCAGGCGCTCTGTGATGAGGAGGCTCACTCGTTCCCAAACAAAGGTTCTGAACTGAGGTGCAGGGCAATCGTTGGGCAAGCCCATTTCTGAAAAGGGGCAAATCATGAGAGACAAAAAGCGAATCTGATAAAATCAGGCACAGGGTGCCTGCGAGAAGGGTCTCCCTTTCAGTTCAAATCAGCTTGCTTGATTGATAGAGCTGTTGGGGAAGGACAGGTGCTCTTAGCTTTTCATCTGTAAAATGAGCATTGTTCTGTAGTTGTCTTAAGAGTTCCTGCAACAGAGTTCCCCACATTTTTTAAGGGAAGGAATTTTGTGTTATAAATACTGCACCCAGGGCCTTTACTACAACAGTAAATTATTTCCTTAAATTTTCGTAATTCCCAAGTACACAGTGCAGAGGTAAACAGATCTAGCCTTTTGCCATTTAAAGCTCTGAAGTATTT
>NW_021911602.1:0-515 GCF_006229205.1 Suricata suricatta | reverse complement strand
CTGGAGCTGCTTTGGATTCTGTGTCTCCTTCTCTCTCTGCCCCTCCCCAACTCATGTTCTGTCTGTGTCACAAAAATAAATATTTTTTAAAAGTGTGTAAAATATTTTAAAATATGTAAATATATGTAATCGATATTTAAGCAAGTAATTAACATTCTATCATCAAAGCGACCTAAAGTTCTCCCTTGAATCACCAGAGAGACAGAACCCAAATGGCCAGCCCAGAGCCCCCTTTGCCACTGGCTACTTTTGTGCCCGTGACTCGAAAGCACGAGATGGTCTGGAAGCCTCCTTATCGGCACAGATCACCTGCACATCCAGAACAGGAAAGTAAAATCAAAATGAAAAAGAAAACAGTCAACGCAGGAGTTGCTCAGGTGCAGGGGTGTTCAGAGGGGAGACTAATTGCAGGGGACTTTAATACTCCACTGACAGCAATGGATAGATCAACCAGACAGAAAATCACTAAGGAAACAATGGACCTGAACGACACTTTGGAACAGATGGAACTGATA
>NW_021911601.1:0-515 GCF_006229205.1 Suricata suricatta | reverse complement strand
AGATGCACAAAAGATCAAAACCACATTTTGGATTATTCAGTGCTAGCTCCTTCTCCCCAGCATTGCTGAGACAAGTCTGGGTGCTTCTTTTGATATGCATTTGACTCTGTTTACCTGGTCACCGATCCGGGTCAGTTCTCCGCCCCAAAGTTCTATATAAGAGGATTTATTTTCTTAATGAAATGAGAGAGAAGAAGAAGAATAAAGAAGCTAGAGGCTTGATCAGAAACCGTGTGCTTCTTCACTCTCTGCGTCTCTCCCTCGTGCCTTGTTTTCTCTCCCTCCCTCAGGAAAAGAACCCGAGAGGATTTTCTGCCCTGCTGGCCAGGGCGGGACACGACAATTTTGAACTGAATGAAAAGAGAAAAATACAAGAAAGTGGTCTAGTTTCATTCTTCTGCATGTTGCTGTCCAGTTCTCCCAGCACCACCTGCTTAAGAGGCAGTCTTTTCTTCATTGGATACTCTTTCCTGCTTTGTCAAAAATTAATTGGCCATACATGTGTGGGCTCACTT
>NW_021911600.1:0-1281 GCF_006229205.1 Suricata suricatta | reverse complement strand
TAGCAAATCAATGGGAAACTTTTAACCATAGCATTCATTTCATGTTTTAGAGCCTGAAGAACCACCTATCCAGCCTGCCTTGCTGAGGTGACCGCATAAGCCCCACATTCCTCCCAAGGATGAGCCCTCTTCTCAGGTCAGAGGGTTTCAGACTCACTAGGCTACCGTCTAGATTTGCAGCTTACATAGCAATTTTTGAACCCATTCCCAGGTATGTTCCTTGATGGAGATCAATGTATTCTTTTTCTTATTCTTTGTTGTGTATTTTAAGGTTTATTTATTTTTGAGAGAGAGCGTACACAGGGGAAGGTCAGAGAGACAGAATCCGAAGACAGGCTCCAGACTCATGAGCTAGCTGTCAGGACAGAGCCTGACATGGGCCTTGAACCCACAGACTGTGAGATCAACACCGGAGCCGAAGTCGGACGTTCAACCGCCTGAGCCACACAGGCGCCCCTGTATTTTAATGGTGTCAGATGCGAGAGGAACACGGGGTATTTTAATTTAATTTAGTTTCTTTAAAAATGCTTATTCTGCAAGTTTAGTTGATGTACAATGTTGTTGTATTTATTGTGGGTGCACAATATAGTGATTCAATAATCATATATTCTGTGCAGAGAAATTGGCTGTTTGTAATTATAATATCTGGCTTCATCGGTCCTCCTCACTCTCCTAAGGGATTTAACCACCATGAGACCTTAGATGGAATGGTGCCTTGACATGGGTCCCGTTTTTCGTGCTCATTTAATGCCTTACTTGGCATTATCTGCATTAATTTCAGGGTAAAAAACTTAAGGCCAAACTTAGCATACGGTTTTAAGCTCCACCTGTTCTTGAAATCTGGATATTAGACCTTATTTATCGACAGGAAAAAAAATACCATTAAGCCTCCCACAATTTAAAATTTGAAACAAATTTCAGGAAGAACAAAACATACAAAGGGATTAGTTACCTCATTTTAGATTTAGACCCTCCATACCCTCAGGCTTTCCTTCTCAATGTTCATTCTATCATTGCCGGGTTCGTCAGTATGTGCCCAAACCACAATCTAGGTTTCAGGACAGTGGGACTGAGTGGGGGGAACACAGGAGGCCTGTGACATTCATCTTGACGCCTTGTCCCACATCGTATTCCTCTTGTGCCCTTTTTCACATTATTCCATAATGATTACTTTTCCCTCATATCATTTTTTAAAGTTATGGTAAAACTCAATAACATAAATTACCCACTTTAAAGTGTATGATTCAGTGGCATCTAGTACATTCACAATGTTCTCTTTTT
>NW_021911599.1:0-515 GCF_006229205.1 Suricata suricatta | reverse complement strand
TACAGGATTACAATAATTGCTGAAAAACTTTCATAACTTTATATCAATTTATACATGGTACCAGGGACATTTCTAATCAGTCAGGATAGGATGGAATTTTCAACAACTGCCTTTAGAGTTTTATCCATTTGAGATAAAAATTCTTACCTGAGACATTATTCAACTTATAAATAATATGAAACATTTAAATTAAAAACTCTAAAATATTTATTGAAAAAAATATGGAACTATTTTATTAGTATTAATGGTCTCAATTTTGAATTTATCAAGGGACTTTTAACAGGTTTGATCCTATGCAAAATAGTAAAGTTTATGTGGTAAAATTATAAATAAGTGAAGTCGTTCTAGGAAACTAGAAATAAATATTAGCAAGGTATACAGTAAAGATTAAATAACCATAAAGTGTGAATAATTACTACAAATAAATAAAAGACAAGCCCAGTATTAGATGTGGATAGTATACATAACCAGAAATTCATAAAATATGCAAACAGTAAATACATAAATAGATTTTA
>NW_021911598.1:0-515 GCF_006229205.1 Suricata suricatta | reverse complement strand
GGATCTCTTTGGGACCACTGCTAACTTTTGCCTCTGACCCCTCAGTGAAGGGCCCTGAAGGCCAGTACCCAGGCGCTCTGTGATGAGGAGGCTCACTCGTTCCCAAACAAAGGTTCTGAACTGAGGTGCAGGGCAATCGTTGGGCAAGCCCATTTCCGAAAAGGGGCAAATCATGAGAGACAAAAAGCGAATCTGATAAAATCAGGACCAGGGTGCCTGCGAGAAGGGTCTCCCCTTCAGTTCAAATCAGCTTGCTTGATTGATAGAGCTGTTGGGGAAGGACAGGTGCTCTTAGCTTTTCATCTGTAAAATGAGTATTGTTCTGTAGTTGTCTTAAGAGTTCCTGCAACAGAGTTCCCCACATTTTTTAAGGGAAGGAATTTTGTGTTATAAATACTGCACCCAGGGCCTTTACTACAACAGTAAATTATTTCCTTAAATTTTCGTAATTCCCAAGTACACAGTGCAGAGGTAAACAGATCTAGCCTTTTGCCATTTAAAGCTCTGAAGTATTT
>NW_021911597.1:0-515 GCF_006229205.1 Suricata suricatta | reverse complement strand
GTTGAATACGTAGATTTTTTTTGGGTAGTGTAGACATGTTAACAATATTTGTTCTTCCAAGCCATGAGCATGGAAGGTTTTTCTATTTCTTTGTGTCTTCTTCAGTTTCTTTTACAAGCTTCCTATAGTTTTCAGCATAGATATCTTTTACCTCTTTGGTTAGGTTTATTCCTAGGTATTTTATGGTTTTATGAAATGGTACACAGGATTGATTACTTGATTTCTTTTTCCACTGCTTAATTATCAGCTTATAGAAATGCATCCAATTTCTTTTTTTTTTTTTTCAAATTGTTGACCATTTTGGTCAATTCTAAATCCAACTTTATTGAGTTATAATTTATATACTGCAAAATTCACACATTTTAATTAGACATTTGGACAAATTATAAAAATAAACACACTCATATAACTAATGCATCATTCATAGAATAGTAAATCTCTATTTTTTATAAAAAAGGGGTTTTTCCTTTTTTTTTCAGTTAATTACCTCCCACCTCAAATATCAGTCAACTATT
>NW_021911596.1:0-515 GCF_006229205.1 Suricata suricatta | reverse complement strand
GCATGCGTTCTCTGTTGAAACGCATGTTTGTAGAAGCTGGTCTTGGAAATTTCCATCATTTCTACTAGCTGTTAATTTCTTTCCTTCCTTCCTTCTTTCCTTCCTCCATTTCTTCCTTTCTTTCTTCCTCCCTTTCTTTCTTTCATTCTTCCTTCTTTCCTTCCTTTCTCCCTCCCTCCCTCCCTCCCTTTCTTTCTTTTCTTCCTTCCTTCCCTTCTTTCTTTCTTTCTTTCTTTCTTTCTTTCTTTCTTTCTTTCTTTCTTTCTTTCTTTCTTTTTCTTTCCTTCCTTTCTTTCTTTCTTTCTTTTTCTTTCCTTTCTTTCCTTCTTTTTCTTTCTTTCTCTTTCCTTTCTTTCTTTCTTTTTCTTTTCTTTCTTTCTTTCTTTCTTTCTTTCTTTCTTTCTTTCTCTCTTTCTCTTTCCTTTCTTTCTTTCTTTCTTTCTTTCTTTTTCTTTCCTTTCTTTCCTTCTCTTTCTTTCTTTCTTTCTTTCTTTCTTTCTTTCTTTCTTTCTTTC
>NW_021911595.1:0-515 GCF_006229205.1 Suricata suricatta | reverse complement strand
CAAACTCAAGGGCACTCAACTTGAGAGGTAGAGACTCTTCTAAAATGGTGGCTGCTCCCAGGCCTCCTCTGGGGACCCACGGCACCTGCCGCCCAAATTTGCATAATGTGTGATCATCCTCTGGAAGCTTTCCTCAGGCATGAAAATGCTTGTTGCTCATCTTTGGCCACCTAACACTCTCCCCTAAGGGACTGGCCAATGACTTAAATTACAATTTCTCAGTAAGAATTTGCTGACATTATGAAAGAATGAATGAGGAACCTAGCTAGGGCTGGGCCCCAAACTTTTATTAACTGTGAGGTTAAAAGCTATCGAAGGTCAGGGGCACCACAAAGGGGCAGAGGGAGTGAGTCAATTAACACCTGCCTTTTTATTTCCAAATCGAACTGTTGCATGAGGTTTAGAGATGATGTAACCACTCGGCAGTGTCGGGGTAGGATTTATGAGCCATGGCATGTGGAGCGATGGTTTGAATAGGCAGCTGGTGAGAGGCATTTACCCTGACTGCCCTCACT
>NW_021911594.1:0-515 GCF_006229205.1 Suricata suricatta | reverse complement strand
CCTCCCAAGAAGGAGGAAATCAGAACTCAGGAGGAGAAGGCCCTGCACCTGACAGCCTTCCTGTGCCCTTCATCCTTGGAGGCTCTTGCCTGAGGGCCTGGTCTGGGACCCTTCCAGCCATTTGCCGGAGCCACCCCAAAAACCCTGTCCCAGCAGGAAGGGCTGAGGGGGCCCCACCCCAGGGCCCAGCTACGTCCTTCAGACTCTGTACAAGTGGCAGGAAGCTTGCCTTCAATGGTTCAGCAGAAGGGAGTCCGTATCATGCCCTGTATCAGTCACCTTCTGCTATGGTAATGCTGTCTAACAAACCGTCCCCAAAGTCAGAGGGTTTTCACAACTGTCATTTATTCCAAGTCAATGTTTTGCAGGTCAGTCGATCCAGGATGAGATTTATTTCAGGTCCCCTGTTAGGTGTCTTTCTTCCTCCGTGGCCCAGTGACTACCTGGGCGTCCTTATTATTACGTCAATGGGAGAAGCACAAGAAGGCCGAATGGAAACTTCAGGTCCTGGGCTC
>NW_021911593.1:0-515 GCF_006229205.1 Suricata suricatta | reverse complement strand
CAAGCAACTCAATGCTAGTGGAGGGTTACTGCTGACACGATGTGGTCCGTACTCAGTTTTCGCCACATGATCCCAAACACCGTCTAGAGCCGACTTCTTCCAACCAGGAGCCATTCTAAGGGCCTGTGTCCATCACATCTGGCCACCCCGTATCCTCACCTCCATCAATCCAACAGTCCTCCAAGCCCCTCCCTTCTTCCGGGTCTTCCGTTACATGGGGGGTTTTGAGGAATCCGAGTAGTTTGAATGGTACGGTGTCCCCCAATCTCGTTCTGCCTGACTTGACTCGGGCCACTTATTTTTGGTGAGGACGCTGCACACGTGCCACTGCCGCCCCCACATCACATCATCACGTCGGGAGGTACAGACTGGCAGGTGGTCCCACCACTAAGTGTAGGCACGGGTAAAGCAGTGGCCCCTCGATCTGTCCTCTGTCCAGACTCTCCTCCCCTTTGTAACTAACAAGTGACTGCGGGTTGATTCCTCTGGACACACCTCCTGCTCCTCGACACCTT
>NW_021911592.1:0-515 GCF_006229205.1 Suricata suricatta | reverse complement strand
TTAGGCTTTTTCCATGCTTTGGCTATTGTTGACATTGCTGCTATGAACATTGGGGTACATGTGCTCCTATGCATCAGCATTTCTGTATCTCTTGGGTAAATCCCTAGCAGGGCTATATTGCTGGGTCATAAGGGAGTTCTATGGATAGTTTTTTGAGGAACCTCCACACTGTTTTCCAGAGCGGCTGTACCAGTTTACATTGCCACCAACAGTGTAGGAGGGTGCCCATCTCTCCACACCCTCGCCAGCATCCATAGTCTCTTGATTTGTTCATTTTAGCCACTCTGACTGGTGTGAGGTGGTATCTCAGTGTGGCTTTGATTTGTGTTTCCCTGATGATGAGTGATGTTGAGCATCATTTTATTGGTTCATTTTTAAAAACCAAATTTGTCATTCTGTATCAAAAGTCTTAAAATATGTGTGACAAATGCTCTGGAAAATTTTCCAAAGAAATCAATACAGATGTGGACAAAAATAGGAATATTTATTAGTTATGTTTTCCACAGAAAGCAAGG
>NW_021911591.1:0-515 GCF_006229205.1 Suricata suricatta | reverse complement strand
GCTTCCCCTTCAACTCTCAGTTCATTCTCAGCTTTCAATAGTCTCTCAAGTTCTGCATCCCTCTCTCTCCCCAACTCTCTCTCCCTCCTCCACTCCCCCTGGTTCTCCATTAGGTCTCTCTTGTTTTCCTGCTAGACCTATGAGTGCAAACACATGGTTTCTGTCCTTCTCTGCCTGGCTTACTTCACTCAGCATGACACCTTCAAGGTCCATCCACTGTCCTACAAAGGGCCATATGTCATTCCCTCTCATTGCCATGTGGTACTCCATCGTGAATATATACCACATCTTCCTGATCCATTCGTCAGGTGAGGAATCTTGTTTTCTTCTAGGAGTTTCATAGTTTCAAGTTTTATATTTAAGTCTTTAATCCATTTCAAGTTAATATTTGTGAGTGGTGTAAGATAACAGTGCAGTTCCATTCTTTTACCTGTGAATATCCAACTGCCCGAGCACCACTCCTGAAGGGACAGTCTTCTCTCCGTTGAGTACTCTTGGCTCCCTTGTCAGATATC
>NW_021911590.1:0-515 GCF_006229205.1 Suricata suricatta | reverse complement strand
ACTAACTGTGAAAACTAAGAAGATATTTGCCTCAACATGGCATTATCCATTAGATCCTCAATTCCTTTTAAGTAAAAAGATATTTATATGTAATACTGGAATAACCGTAGAAACAATTTTAATATACATTAAATTAAATTTAGTATATAATTTTATATTATTTCTTGACTAGAACTTTTGATTATATGCATTGTTATTATTTAAAAATTTTAATGTTTATGTATTTTTGAGAGAAAGAGACACACAGTGTGAGTGGGGAAGGGGTAGAGAGAGAGAGGCGGAGACACAGAATGTAAAGCAGACTTCAGACTCTGATTTGTCAGCACAGAGCCTGACGCGGGCCTCAAACCCATGACCTGTAGGATCATGACCTGAGCCGAAATTGGACTCTTAACTGGCTGAGCCACCCAGGTGCCCCCTTTCTAATTTTATTTTAATGTTTAATATGAACTGTTTTTAAAATCACTGTCTTCTACGAAGGTTGGTATTCTTTTTCTTATTTGCCATATTAAAGA
>NW_021911589.1:0-1281 GCF_006229205.1 Suricata suricatta | reverse complement strand
ATTATTTTCTCATGAAGAAGCCCATTGAACAGATGCACATTTTTTATTTTTAAATATTTGTTTGTTTATTTTAGAGAGAGAGAGAGCGAGAGCTTGTGAGCAGGAGGAGAGGAGCAAAGGGAGAGAGAGAGAATCTCAAGCAGGTTCCACACTCGATGTGCAGCCCAACGCTGGGCTTGATCTCACAGTCCTGGGATCATGACCTGAGCTGAAATCAGGAGTTGGATGCTCAACTGACTAAGCTCCCCAGGTGCCCCCTTTACAATTTTTAAAAAAGATTTTATTTATTTTTTAAGTAATCTCTATACTCAACGTGGGGCTTGAACTTACAACCCTGAAATGAAGAGTTGCATGCTCTACCAATTAAGCCGGCCAGGTGCTCCCAGATGTACATTTTTAAAATGTATTTTTATGGGGCACCTGGATATCTCAGTTGGTCAAGTGTCCAACTTCAGCTCAGGTCTGATATCACTGTTTGTGAGTTTGAGCCCCACATCAGACTCTCTGCTCTCAGCACAGAGCGGGCTTGGGACCCTCTGTCTCCCTTTCTCTCTGCCCCTCCCCTGTTCATGCTCACTCTCTCAAACATAAGTAAACATTTAAAAAATAAAATAAAATGTACCTTTAATTACAAAAATTTTGAGTTTCTACTAAAATTATTTCCTGAGATGATAATAAATTAGGTCTTTTAAAAATATCTAGCCATTGCTTCTAGTTCTGAATTTTGTGGCATTCTAGAATAAATCTTTTTCTTCTTTTAAAACTATATATTTTGAAAAGAACCTTTCAGTCTTCGGAGAAAAACTCCGTCTCTCACTGAGCCTTGCCTTTTCCAGCCTACGCATGTCTAGTTTCTTCAGTGAATCTTTGTATGCAGGATTTGAATATTTTGTGCTTTGCCATTCTGAGTCTCTCCTTTGTTCCCATAACTTTTCATATGTAATGTTGTTGGGGTCCATCCAGCCAGAAGTGCTGTGTGGCCTTTGGGACCCTGCTTCCCCTACTTGAAAATGTGTGTGCTTGACTGCTTGACCTAAGTGGAACAGAGACTGGGGTTAGTTCTCCTATTAATCATGCCACTTGGTAATCATGGTTTCAGTAACTGGGCAGATTTTCTGATTAAAACTTCCTCCCTGGTTACGGGCACCTTACAGTCTATTGTTTAAGCCTTTAATAAAAAATAGCCTTGTCATAAGGTTCGGTTAATAATATCACTATGTACTTAAAACAAACCCCTGCTGATGTATTTTGAGTGATGAATTATGTTTTTTGATCTTCTGT
>NW_021911588.1:0-515 GCF_006229205.1 Suricata suricatta | reverse complement strand
AGCATACTTAATACTGCCCCAAAATCAAGCAGGACAGACCCTTACAGTAATGCCATTCCAGGAGATTCCTGCCAGCCAGATATCCACTTTCCAGGATCCATGTTAAAAGCAAAAGTAGCCAAGTGAAACTTTAATATCTTTAACCCAATATACGAAAAGTGTTATTTTAACTCATTATGAAATTAAGATTCTTACATTCCCACCCCGCCCCCCTTTTTTTGAAGAGTACTCCTCCTCTGCAATTTGGTATTTTAGACTTAGAGCATCTCTCAATCCAGATGCTAAACTTTTGTTGGAAAGGTTTTGAGTTTCCTAAGATTTTCTGTAGCAAAAGATTCACATACCCATTTTGTCCCAAACATATTTGTCTTGTAATAACTAGATTGAGTATCAGGTTTAAAAATTAATTCTAGATTAATTAAAATTCTAACCAACCCTCGGTCCCACCAGCCACATTTCGAGTGCCTGAAAGCCACACATTACTGGGGAGTACCTTACTAGAGGATACCACTCTG
>NW_021911587.1:0-515 GCF_006229205.1 Suricata suricatta | reverse complement strand
CTAATCTTATCGTCTCAGCCTATACCCCTGATGCCAGTCAGCTTTGTCGACAAGTCCATCACGGAGCAGCAAGCCCAGGTCTTACCTCACCACTGGGAGGAGAACTTCGAGAACAAAAATAAAAGAACGTTTCTGAACATCCTGTTCCTTCGTCAAAATCCATCAATGTGAGAAACTGAGATGTTTCTTCGTCACTGACACGAGAGCGTACAGACAGGTCCAGTTTTCTCCACGTCAGCGGAGTGCAAGCCGACCTTCCTACACGTAACACTTTTCTACAACTCTTGTAGACGCGGAACTTCAGGACCAGCACCCCCCGAGTTCCGGCAGCGCTCCCCATGGTCAGGAAGGCCGCACCTTCAGCAGAATTGTCTGCGTTCTGCGCACACAGAGGAACAGGTGCCCTCTCCCGAGGAAACTCAGGTCTTGCCCGTGGGCAGCAGTCTGTTCCTGCTACGGAGGCCGAGGCGGGCTGCGTCCGCTGGCCGGGAAAGCCCACCGGGAAGTGATGTCAG
>NW_021911586.1:0-515 GCF_006229205.1 Suricata suricatta | reverse complement strand
TTCCTGGGCAGGTCACAGAACACAGCCGTGAGCGTAGGCACAGCGGTAAGGCTGCTGTGTGTCTGCCCCCTGCGGGGTGAGACTCAGTTCCGTTGGGCGGATCCGTTCCTGGAGGTGTCCGTTCACCTCTGCGAAAATAGAATAATGACTAGTTTTCCTGGGGGGCTCTGTGCATGTGCATCATTTGCTGGGGATGAAGACTTCCTCAACTTCGTGTAGAAATCCCTGTCCTCTGTCTCCACCTTAGAAATCAATGGTTTCGTAGTAATCGACAGTTTGAAATAAGTTGAGAACACAGGTCCTGGTCAAGCTTTGGGAAGCACGCTGGTGTCTCCAGGGCATGGCTCTGAGCCTTCAACAGCCAGAATCTTCTTTGAGCTCACCAACATTTCCCCGGGGAACATGTACATCCCCAGAAGCTGGGTTTGCCTTCAGGACCCCGCGTAGGGAAGGAGGAAAACGCTGTTCACAACCTTGACACTCTTTGACCCGGGGGCAAGCCAGTTCACGGTTCT
>NW_021911585.1:0-515 GCF_006229205.1 Suricata suricatta | reverse complement strand
TTCCTGGGCAGGTCACAGAACACAGCCGTGAGCGTAGGCACAGCGGTAAGGCTGCTGTGTGTCTGCCCCCTGCGGGGTGAGACTCAGTTCCGTTGGGCGGATCCGTTCCTGGAGGTGTCCGTTCACCTCTGCGAAAATAGAATAATGACTAGTTTTCCTGGGGGGCTCTGTGCATGTGCATCATTTGCTGGGGATGAAGCCTTCCTCAACTTCGTGTAGAAATCCCTGTCCTCTGTCTCCACCTTAGAAATCAATGGTTTCGTAGTAATCGACGGTTTGAAATAAGTTGAGAACACAGGTCCTAGTCAAGCTTTGGGAAGCACGCTGGTGTCTCCAGGGCATGGCTCTGAGCCTTCAACAGCCAGAATCTTCTTTGAGCTCACCAAGATTTCCCCGGGGAACATGTACATCCCCAGAAGCTGGGTTTGCCTTCAGGACCCCGCGTAGGGAAGGAGGAAAACGCTGTTCACAACCTTGACACTCTTTGACCCGGGGGCAAGCCAGTTCACGGTTCT
>NW_021911584.1:0-515 GCF_006229205.1 Suricata suricatta | reverse complement strand
CCCTCGCCTGGGTTTGACAGGAACTTCAGAGCCATTCAGCTGCAAGGCTCTGTGCGGAACCAATGGGAGCTGCCATCCCCACAGTCAGGGGGAGGGAGCAGAGCCCCAGAGAAGAACAGGAACGAATCAAAGGCAGGCAGTGAAGGAGTGGTGCGCCCTCAGAAGTCGGCTGCCCATTCCCTCTTGCTCCCCAAGCAAACCCGCCCCTGGGAGCCCAAGCCAGGTTGCCTTCCTTCCTCCAAATGCAGCGGGGCAGATGAGGCCGGGACCCCGAGTCCACAGACATCCCAGTCCTGCTGCCGGGACGGGAGCCGCAGCCTCTCCCCACCGAGGCACGCCGCCCACTGCCCACAGCCTTAGTTTCTCCACCTGTGAAGAGGGAGCTGCACCAGAGCCCAGCCCCCAGGGCTCTGTTGTAAACAAGGGTCCTATGAGACCATTAGAAAGGGGCCGGCTCCCTGTGACCCACGTGCAGGCAGGGGCACAGCGGTCATGCCCAGTTCCCCCGCACCCAC
>NW_021911583.1:0-515 GCF_006229205.1 Suricata suricatta | reverse complement strand
GGGGGGGTCTGTCCTCACACAGTCCCTGGCAGCAGCACCTGTAAAGTCCAACCTGCCCCCACCCCTACCCCTGCCTCAGCTCTAGGAGAGCTACAGGGGAGGGTGCTGAGGCAGGGGAAGAACCTGGCTATCGCTAAGCAACCAGAGGCTGTGGACCTGGAGGGCATGGGACATACTTGTCACCCAGTAAGTGTGTTAATGAATGAGTGAGCGGGTGGTCCCTCCCCAGGGTGCTGCCGCTTCACAAAGGCCCGTGGGACTCTCTCTGAGGACAGGAGTCCTGGGGGAAGCGGCGGAAAGACAGGGTAAGCATCTCTCACTGGTTATAGGAGGGGTGGAGGGCTTGCCCTGCCCATTTAGGGTAGCGGCCCCTATGGAGATGCTAGGCCTGGAGGGGGGAGCAGGAGGAACAGCCCCACACAGGAGAGGCCGCCTGGAGAGGGAGCAGGAGGCTGCAGGGCAGAGGCTGCCTGCGGGGGGGCAGGAGGCTGCAGGGCTAGGCCACCTGGGGGGGG
>NW_021911582.1:0-515 GCF_006229205.1 Suricata suricatta | reverse complement strand
GTGAAAGACTTCCGGTCTGGTCCTGGGAGGGCAGACCACCAAATAAGGGCACTTTAGGGATGTAGCGGGATGGGATAGGTTGCCTCCTCTGTCAGGGTGATGGGAAGCTGGGGCTTCATGATTGGCTGTTTTCAAACTGGCGCGGGACATTCCAGGTCTGCAGGTGATGGGTGGGGGTCGTCAGTGCACGGTGTTTTTCTCCAACCCACAGCAAAATGGCTGCTCGGTCACCATCTTAAGGTAACTCTTACATCTGTGACAAATAACCAACTCTAAAGAAATCTAGTCACTTTGAGGACAAACTGCCAATTTAACTTATTTGGACAATATGTTTATAGAGAAATCTCCTAACTTACCACAGTAAATTTTACCCCTCCTTCCTAAGCAACTATCTTCTGGCATCCTTACCATACAAGTTAGTGGCTATTGCTTTATTTCCACATTCTTTTCTACCATTTCCACCATCTTGGAGAAAAGGGTACTAAACTATTCCAACCATATTTGAGAACAGTTCA
>NW_021911581.1:0-515 GCF_006229205.1 Suricata suricatta | reverse complement strand
AATGGTGTGCTTGAGGAAACTGCAAGAAGCGTGGGATGGAGAGGATAAAGGGGAGTTAAACGAGTCAAGATGCTAAGGGTCCTCGGATGTAGGGTGGACCTTCTTGTGGAGGCTCTGAGGAATCATTGAAGGATCTTAGGCATCCTGGTGTCAGCTACTATCTGAGGATTCGGAGTCAGACAGATCTGACATAGAGTCTACATTCTACTACAAGCTGAGGTTTTGGCACAGGATAAATGAAATGGCTAGTAGAACAGGATAGAGAAGCAGAATCAGGGGCAGAGCAAAACGTGACACATGAAAGACATGGAGTAGCTGATAGTGGGGAAACTGTGTGCCATTCAGTAAATGAGGGTGGTACGTTGATCTTCCCATGGGAGGAAAAAGGCCATTAGATCACTACCTGACAGCAAGCACAAAGATCAATTCAACATGATCAAGGCCTAAAATAATGCAAGATCACACCTTCAAACATTTAAAAGAAAACATAGGAGAAAACGTTTATGACCTTAGGG
>NW_021911580.1:0-515 GCF_006229205.1 Suricata suricatta | reverse complement strand
GGGGTTTCAGAGGGCGACGTTTGTTCTGGGCGTCCCCCATAGTTCATGATCGTCCACAGCACGGCTAGCCCAGCTCGAGGCCCCTTAACTTCTTTACTCCACTGCCTCCTCGAGAGCCTATAAGGACATGGCCAAGATGCTGCGTCTGTTCCAAAGTTTCCCGTTCACCCATGGGTGTAGAATCACCACGGCTGCTGTTACCAGGGCAGTTCCGGGGGCTCGTGGCCAACACACAGGATCTCCAGGAGATGGGATAGGAGCCTGCATTTCCGGCAAGGTCCCTGGGTGATTTGGTGCATAAAACGTTTAAAAACCACAGTCCTTGAGGGGAAGGCCCGTCCTCCGTTGGTATTGGAGGTCCTCCTTCATGAAGGCTCCTGATGTGCCCTTAACATCCACATCCAACCCTTCGGCAGATCTCGGATCTGTCGGCACCGCCCCCAGACTAGTCTGGGATCTTATCGCGCTCACTGCCTCTGCCACCACCACTCTGGTCCGAGCCGTGCACAGCCCTC
>NW_021911579.1:0-515 GCF_006229205.1 Suricata suricatta | reverse complement strand
AATTGAAGTATGATCATTATCTACAACTAATTGAAATGATATTTAAAATGCCATTGGTTTTTGTAAACATATTTTTCTGCATTTGTAGGATTTAGTTTAAAAAATTGTGCAGTGGGGGCACCTGGGTGGCTCAGGTGGTTAAGACTCCGACTTCGGCTCAGGTCATGATCTCATGTTCCTGGGTTCGAGCCCCGCATCCGGCTCTGTGCTGACAGCTCAGAGCCTGGAGCCTGCTTCCGATTCTGTGTCTCCCTCTCTCTCTGCCCTCCCCACTCACGCTCTGTCTCTCTCTGTCTCAAAAATAAATAAAACATTAAAAAATTTTAAAAAATTGTGCAGTGAAAAATGTGAGACACAAATTGAAAACTATTCCCAGCTACATGGCAAAAACATTAACACCCTGAATTTAAACAGAATTCCTCATGTTCCTCTGCCCCCACCACAACATGGAAATTAGATAAGATCACCTGGATTTAGGGGCACCTGGGTGGCTCATTTGTTTAAGTGTCCAACTT
>NW_021911578.1:0-1281 GCF_006229205.1 Suricata suricatta | reverse complement strand
TGTACATTGATTTTGTACCCTGCAACTTACTGAATTTATTGATCAGTTCTAGAAGGCTTCTGGTGGAGTCTGCTGGGTTTTCCATGTAGAGTATCATGTCATCTGCAAAAGGGAAAGTTTGAATTCTTCTTTGCCAATCCTTTGTTGTCTGATTACTGATGCTAGAACTTGCAGCGCTATATAAAACAACAGTGCTGAGAGTAGACACTTCTGTCATGTTCCTGCTCTCAGGGAGAAAGCTTTCAGTTTTTCCCCCTTGACGATGATCTTAGCTGTGGGCTTTTTATAAACTGCTTTTATAAAAAGCAGTATTTTGTCCAATGCTTTTTCTGCATCTATTGACAGGATCATATGGTTTTTATCCTGTCTTTTGTTAATGTGATGGATCACATTGATGGATTTGTGAATATTGAACCACCCCTGTAACCCAGGAATGAATCCCACTGGATCATGATGGATAATATCTTTAATATGCTGTTGAATTCGATTTGCTAGTATCTTATTGAGTATGTTTGCATCTGTATTCATGAAGGATATTGGTCTGTAGTTCTCTTTTTGTGCTGGGTCTCTGCCTGGTTTGGGTATCAATGTGATGCTGCCTTCGTAGAATGAGTTTGGAAGTTTTCTTTCTATTTCTATTTTTTTTGGAATAGTTTGAGAAGAATGGGTATTAGCTCTGCATTAAATGTCTGGTAGGATTCCGCTGGGAAGCCATCTGGCCCTGGGCTCTTATTTGTTGGGAGAATTTTGATACCAGATTCGATTTCCTCACTGGTTATCGGTCTATTCATGCTTTCTATTTCTTCCTGTTTGAATTTTGGCAGTGCATGTGCATTCTAGAATTTGTCCATTTCTTCTAGGTTGTCCAGTTTTTTGGCATATAATTTTTCATAGTAGTCTCTGATGATTGCTTGTATTTCTAAGGGATTGATTTCTAAGATCCTTTTTTCACTTTGTCTATCTGGGTGTTCTCTCTTATCTTTCTAAAGAGCCTGGCTAGAGGTCTATCAATTTTGTTTATTTTATCAAAGAACCAACTCTTGGTTTCATTGATCTGCTCTACTGTTCTTTTGGATTCTATATTGTTTATTTCTGCCCTGATCTTTATGATTTCTTTTCTTCTACTGGGTTAGGGGTGCTCTTGCTCTTCCCCTTCTAGTTCCAGTAGGTGCTCTGTTAGACTTTGAATTTGCGCTTTTTGTAGTTTCTTGAAATAGCCCTGGATTGCAATATACTTTCCTCTTAGGACTGCCTTTGCTGCATCCCAGAGATTTTGGATTG
>NW_021911577.1:0-515 GCF_006229205.1 Suricata suricatta | reverse complement strand
CACATGTATTAGAAAACTGAAAAATTTACTTGATTTGTTTTATTGCAATAATTGCTATATTTCAGTGGTCTAGAATCAAGCCCACAATATTTCTGAGGTAGTCCTGTACCATATTCATGTAGAAAAGGAGGGAAAGTGATAGCATTGTGGCACCTGAGTGGCTCAGTCGGTTAAGCATCTGACTCTTGATTTCAGCTCAGGTCATGATCTCATTGTGAGTTCAAGCCCTATGTTGGGGTCTGTGCTGACAGTGCAGAGTCTGCTTGGGATTCTCCTTCCCTCCCTTTCTCTCTGCCTCTCTCTTGCTCATCCTTTCTCTGTCTCTCAAAGTAAATAAAAAAAAATAATAGTATCTTCATTGTGATGTAATGAGGAGTAAGTAAGTTAATAAATATCAGGCAATATGCACTCAATATGTACACTATTAGTAATAAATCATTTTATATTATAGTTATATTATTAATATTATAAATGTAGTTATCATAACACAAACAGAATAGTGTAACTTATTTTAT
>NW_021911576.1:0-515 GCF_006229205.1 Suricata suricatta | reverse complement strand
CTGTGTGCCTGGGGCGGGGGGAGCCCAGGGTCCTCCTGCTCCACTGTCGTCCCTGGAGTCCTTTTCTTTACATTCCACATAAACATGATCATGTTGGGTTTTTTTCTTATTTTACTCCACACATTTACTCTCTAGGGATAATCCATGGTCCATCCATATTGTTCCAAATGGCCAAATATCATTCTTCTGGCTAATATTCCATTGTGTACACATTCCCCATCTTCCTTCATCTTTGGTTGGACACTGGTTTTCTTCCTGATCTTGGCTGTTGTAAATGCTGCAGTAACCCTAAGATTGTATCTATCTTTTTAAATTACCCTTGTTTTGGGGGAGCAAATACCCAGTAGTAAAATTACTGGATCAAATGTTTTTCTCATTTCTTAAAATAGTTTATGGTCAAGTTGGTTTCCATAGAACACCCAGTGCTCATCCCAACAAGTGCCCTCCTCCATGCCCATCACTCCCCTTCTCTTTCCCCCACTTCCATCATCCCTCAGTTCTCAGTATTCAAGAGT
>NW_021911575.1:0-515 GCF_006229205.1 Suricata suricatta | reverse complement strand
GAAGGAGACCCCCCCATCATTTCCAGAGAGCGAACGGGAAGCCTCACAACTCGAGCGAGAATATGTCCACCGAGTCTATGAAGAGATTGCTGGCCACTTCAGCAGCACGAGACACACCCCGTGGCCACACGTGGTGGAGTTTTTGAAAGCTTTGCCGAGTGGCTCATTGGTGGCTGATGTTGGCTGTGGAAATGGAAAGTATCTTGGCATCAATAAGGAGTTATATATGGCAAGTAATTGTTGCTTTGGGCTCTCTTTTTACTTTATTTGTAAGGGTTCTTATCACCTTCTGCCTTGTGATGTAATGCTGTTTTTTGATTAGGCCATTGCAGAAAGGTTATAACCAACAGATGGAAAATGAATGTACACTCCGATTCTTATTTATTCCTCGAGAATTTGTGGGCATGCATGCCAATATTTGTAATTTAGATTTTGCTTCTTGAGATTATTTTATCAGTAATACTATCTTATATCTATGAAACTCTTTATAGGTTAGAAAGGATATTTAAATGTTT
>NW_021911574.1:0-515 GCF_006229205.1 Suricata suricatta | reverse complement strand
TTTTTTTTTTTAGAGAGAGAGAGCATGAGTGGGGGAGAGGGGCAGAGGGAGAGAGAGAATTCCAAACAGCCTCCACACTCAGTGCGGTGCCTGACATAGGGCTCCATCCCCTGACTCTGGGATCACGAACTGAGCTGCTATCAAGAGTCGGACGCTCAAATGACTCAACCACTCAGGCATCCCAATAAAATATCTTAATAGAAGTTATATTTCATGTTAAAGTTATTTCTAAGAATTTCTAAATGTTTGATTTTAATTTAGGAATTTAGAAGATTATTTCTTCTAAAGCCAAAATACCTAAAGCAAAGAAATCAAATGGCCTAAAACGGTATCATGCTAGAATTGCTTGACATGTAATATTTCAAAAGTGAGACATATTGATTGATAGTCTCAAAAGACTATCTTCAATGTGAGAACTCATTTCCCACATAAAGTGGTAAGTCCTTGTGTTAAGATTTACCTTCTGGAAGTCACACAAATTTGTTAAATAACTTCCTGTTGATAGGAGTTCAGGA
>NW_021911573.1:0-515 GCF_006229205.1 Suricata suricatta | reverse complement strand
TCCATTGAGGTATTGGTTTATTGGTCAGATTCTAATATGGTATTTATCTAAATCTATGATATTATTTAATACAAACCATTAGTTCTCTTCAACTATTAATTCACTTACCAAACATAATATTCACTGTGCATGTTATGTTACTTATATTCCTGTTATAACTACAATACCTCAAATTTTATATGATGAAATGTGCTCATTAAAATTGAAAGTAATGGTGAATATTTTTTCAGGTTGATATGACTGCTTTTGACAAACTCTCATGATTCAACGTTTTTTTGTTTTTGAAGTTTTCTCACCTGGAACACCCAGCGACATGTCTGGGTCATGAATATTTCTTTTTAGTTACTATTAGATCTCTTATGAGTACCTAAAGCTGCTCTTCAAGGTTCTCAATAGATAAGTCAAATAAAACTACCTTTAAATTATAAATGCATAATTTCTGACATAAAAGCAATACATGTTTGATTTAAGGGGGGAAAATCGCAGATCAAGTAAAAGAATGATAGAAAACTCCA
>NW_021911572.1:0-515 GCF_006229205.1 Suricata suricatta | reverse complement strand
TGAACGAGAGAGAAGGTTCTTGAAGGAAAGTGGAAGTGCGGGTCCAGGGAACACGCGGACGGTACGAAAGCCAAACGGCCATCCTGCCGATGCAGGGGGAGTCTGGGTGTCCAGACGGAGCACCAAGTGCGGCGTGGGGCCCAGAGCGAGGCCCGGACCGGCGTTAGTCCGTGGAGGCTGTGAGCAGGGGAGGAGGCCGAGCAGGGGAAGAGGCCGTGCAGGAGGAGGAGGCCGTGCGGGGGGGAGGAGGCTGAGCAGCAGGAGGAGGAGGCCGAGCAGGGGAGGAGGCTGCGAGCACAGTGGGAAGCCAGCAGCAGCTGGGTGGCGAGGGCTCGGGAACCAGCCTCCCGCGCCGCGGGAAAGCGCGGCGAGAAGCAGCCAGTCCGATGCAGAAGCCGCGGCGAGTCCCCGGATGACTCAGTTAAAAGGATTCACACGGTGTCCACGGGAACCACCGGATTCCGCGTGTAGACAGAACAGCTCGTACTGGAAGGGGATGCGGCTCCGGCTATGGG
>NW_021911571.1:0-515 GCF_006229205.1 Suricata suricatta | reverse complement strand
GACAAAGAGAAGTGGGTGAACTCAAGGCATGTTTTTGAAGGTGAACCCCTAGAACTTGCCAGTGACGTTAAAAAAAATTTTTTTTAATGTTTTTTATTTATTTTTGAGAGAGAGAGTCAGTGCGAACAGGGGAGGGTCAGAGAGAGAAGGAGACACAGAATCCGAAGCAGGCTCCAGGCTCTGAGCTAGCTGTCAGCACAGAGCCTGACGCGGGGCCCGAACCCACAAATTGTGAGATCATGACCTGAGATGAAGCCGGACGCTCAACCGACTGAGCCATTCAGGCGACCCTCCAGTGACGTTTTACATGTGAGGCCAAGAGTCAAGAATGACTCCTCGGTGGTTCGTGCTTGAGCAGCTGGTCGGTGGCGGCTCCTCAGGTGCGGGGAGGAGCCGGACTTCTGCATTTGACTGTGGCCTTGTTTACGGAGGGTTCGTGAATGGAGTTGAGGTCCTCCTCCTTCGTGATTAGTGCTGGAGATGCCATTTGGAAATTGTCAGAGTAACAACAGGGA
>NW_021911570.1:0-515 GCF_006229205.1 Suricata suricatta | reverse complement strand
GGGGTTTCAGAGGGCGACGTTTGTTCTGGGCGTCCCCCATAGTTCATGATCGTCCACAGCACGGCTAGCCCAGCTCGAGGCCCCTTAACTTCTTTACTCCACTGCCTCCTCGAGAGCCTATAAGGACATGGCCAAGATGCTGCGTCCGTTCCAAAGTTTCCCGTTCACCCATGGGTGTAGAATTACCACGGCTGCTGTTACCAGGGCACTTCCGGGGGCTTGTGGCCAACACACAGGATCTCCAGGAGATGGGATAGGAGCCTGCATTTCCGGCAAGGTTCCTGGGTGATTTGGTGCATAAAACGTTTAAAAACCACAGTCCTTGAGGGGAAGGCCAGTCCTCCGTTGGTATTGGAGGTCCTCCTTCATGAAGGCTCCTGATGTGCCCTTAACATCCACATCCAACCCTTCGGCAGATCTCGGATCTGTCGGCACCGCCCCCAGACTAGTCTGGGATCTTATCGCGCTCACTGCCTCTGCCACCACCACTCTGGTCCGAGCCGTGCACAGCCCTC
>NW_021911569.1:0-515 GCF_006229205.1 Suricata suricatta | reverse complement strand
GGCCAACGCTTATTGTATTATGTTTCAGAAAAATATGTTTAGAAGTCAATTTGAATTTTAGCAGTGATAAAATCTCTTAGTCTGTGCTGGTTTCTTAACAGTGGACAGTCCCAGATGTTGAAGTCAGCACAACAAGAAAAAAACCCAAATCCTGATAAGACTTGAGGATTTTTCGAAAATTAAATGCAAAGTAGTTGGGACAAATGTTGCTGCAGGAGTCAAGACTAAGTAATACAGTCAGAAGATCTGAAGTTGGAGAGCTTCACATGTTCTTCCTTTGCATACACGTTTGCACACGTACAAAACCCAAGACTCTAATGATTTTAAGAGGGGGCAGAATCACATCTCTTGAACTTAAAACAGCAGACTCCTGTGAACCGGAATGTATACTGTGGCCCTCACAATATATCTTAGTATCTCCTTGCAAAGTACTTTCTGTTTCTAAATAAAAGCCGTGCGTTCTGAAACCTGTAAGCGATGTATACTGGCCACATCAAATCCTCTAAGGGTGTTTT
>NW_021911568.1:0-515 GCF_006229205.1 Suricata suricatta | reverse complement strand
CAGGTGTGGACCCCGTGTTCCGGCCGCGTCGGGTCAGGAGCAGGTGGCCGGCGCAGCATGGCGGCCGCTGCTGTCCTCACCGCTCGCGTGGTGAGTCCGCACGGTGTCCGCTCTGCCGGAAGTGGCGTTGCCGGAAGTGGCGGGAGTCCCTCTCAGTCTGGCGGCGCAGGCTACGGGGGCTGGGTCCCTGCCCGACGAATGCAGGCGCCCGGAGTGGGTGCGGACAGCAGCTGGTCGGGGCCACCGGTGTGCTCATATGTGCGGAGCCCGCGGCCAGTCCCCGCCTGGATGTGCCCAGGACGCATGAAAGCAGGCAGCCGGGCAGCCCGAGTCCAGGCGGCGGGTCGGCAGCAGCAGCGGTCACTGTTTCAGTGTTTAATAAACATCTTACTTTCCCAGAGGACATACATTTAGAGACGGCGCCTGATTTATTTTGGCTCCTGAACCTGCGAGTTGGAATGTGTGTGACTAATGCGTGTCTGAAATTCACAAAAAGTATGTTTTAATGGCCACAA
>NW_021911567.1:0-1282 GCF_006229205.1 Suricata suricatta | reverse complement strand
GTTCTGTGGCTGTGACTTCCTCTTGGAGGTTCTTCAGGGGAGAGTTCCTTCGTTTTGTCATTTTTGCTAGTTTTCTGTCTCTTGTCACCTTTAGAAAGCTCGTTGTGCACTGTGCACCTATTAATATTTCTCTGTTAAAGGAGGCTTATTGACTGTCCAGAGCCTGTCGTTTCAGGAAATATTCTTTTAATGGTGTCTCTCAGTTTCTCTTGTTGTGCCTTTGAATATTTCATTTCCCTACTCAGCAATATTTGGAACTCTCTGTCATGCACACTTTGGCTTGTTTCTTGGTGTAGCCCTAAGAAGGAAGACAGACACACACAGAGGGAACAGTAACATGCAAACGCACAGACAAATCAAGCAAACAAACACATTAACAGGGGGAAAGAAAATAAAGAGAATGGAGAGGAAAGAGACCAAAAGAGAAGAAGAAAAGAAAAAGAAAAAGAAAGAAAAATAAATAAATAAATAAAGGGGGTCGAGACAACAAGGGACAGTGGACAGTCTAAAAGTGTATGACCAGTTGAGGAGAGAGGTCGGGATGAGATATAGGAAAATATATCTGGATTGCAAGAAGGTAAAGAAGAAAAAGAGAAAATAAAGGGGAGAAAGGAAAATGAGGAGTAAAAATTTTTAAAAGTTTAAGTAAAAAAAGTAATAATAATAAAAAATACGTACAGAAAAGGGTGAAAAGAAAAAAAATGAAGAAAAAAAAGAAAAAAATTACTTTAAAAAGCAAAAAAAACCAACAACAAAACAACAACAACAACAAAAACAGCAGCTCCCCCTCATGGATAGGCGTGGTTTGATGTGATAGGTCTCAGAAGCTGCTCTCAGAGGCTCTGCCTTGGTGTCTGCAGAGATTAGATAGGCAGCACACCAAGCTCTGCTGAACTACAAACTGTAGGCCACTCTAATGAGTCCAATCTCCTTTTGCCGCGGTTGAGCGTGGTTGAGTTGTATTTTCCAGGCCCGCCTCGGTTCAAAGTTCCAGTCCATGCACTTTTTATGCTACCACAGATGAGATGTGTTTGTTCTGGTTGCTAGCTTCTTAGGGGGAGGAATTGGTTTGTCTTGGCTCACGCCAAGGCTGCCCCTGCCTGAGGCGAGATGTGCAGGAGGAGGTGATGTATGTGTGCACTGTCACAGACCCAACCCCCAGCGGGGAAAGTGTTAGCATTGGGGGAGGAATGAGGGCGTAGCTGTTGCCGGAGGCGGCACCAGGAGCTGCTGGAAATGAGCTGGGAGCTCCTGCAGCCTGCGCGCGCACCCAGGTCTCCGC
>NW_021911566.1:0-515 GCF_006229205.1 Suricata suricatta | reverse complement strand
AAAAAAAAGACTACTTCGTTGAATGCTCTGTTGCATCAGAAAAAGGATATCATTTTGACAATTTGTCAATATATTGAGATTATACACGTAGCAATAAAAGATGATCTTAGAGAAAGCGATAGCTTGATAAAATATTTTTGAGGGTGGTATATATAAAAATTTTATAGTCTGAAAACTCATAAAAAATCTAGAGAACTTGGTACATTAACAAGTGGATAAATTGATCTGAAGTTTAAAAAACTTTCAGGGAAAAGATCTTTTACTTAAAATATAAGCATGCTACTACTAAATATTGATGACTAATAAAAATATATTTTTATATATGAAATGTAAATGGAATATGTGTTTTATATATGTGTAGGCATTTAAAATCCTCAACAAATCGATAATCTTAAATTATGCATCCTTTGAAAAAGTGGCTCATTAATCATTGTAATGTGTTTTTGTTAACTTAAACAAACTGATCTTTTGTTTTTTGTTTTCCTTCCTTTGACAGATCCTTCAGGTTGGAAGGA
>NW_021911565.1:0-515 GCF_006229205.1 Suricata suricatta | reverse complement strand
GTGAGTTCTAGTTCATCTGAGTAAAATTAGTCTAACTGCTATATGTAATGTGTATCTATGCGCATTAGAATATATGTGCATTAGGGTTTAAAAATTATGTTTAAGGGCAATGAGAAAGAATGAAATCTGGCCATTTGTAGGAAAGTGAATGGACCTCGAGGGTGTCATGCTAAGCGAAATAAGTCAGGCAGAGAAGGACAGATACCATATGTTTGCACTCATAGGTCTAACAGAAAAACAGGAGAAACCTAAGGGAGGACCAAGGGAGGGGAAGAGGGAAAGAGAGTTGGGGACAGAGAGGGACGCAAAACTTGAAAGACTATTGAATACTGAAAATGAACTGAGGGTTGAAGGGGAAGGGGAAGGGGGGAAAAGAGGTGGTGGTGATGGAGGAGGGCACTTGTGGGGAAGAGCACTGGGTGTTGTATGGAAACCAATTTGACGATAAACTATCAAAAAATTGAAAATAAATAAAAAATTATGTTTAGGATAATATGTCTCAAAAATATTTGAAA
>NW_021911564.1:0-515 GCF_006229205.1 Suricata suricatta | reverse complement strand
TATTGGTCTGTAGTTCTCTTTTTTTGCTGGGTCTCTGTCTGGTTTGGGTATCAAGGTGATGCTGGCTTCGTAGAATGAGTTTGAGAGTTTTCCTTCTATTTCTATTTTTTGGAATAGTTTGAGAAGAATGGATGAGCTCTGCTTTAAAGCTCTGGTAGAATTCCCCTGGGAAGCCATCTGGCCCTGGGAAAAATCTGGGAGATTTTTAATAACGGATTTGACTTCTTCACTGGTTATTGGTCCATTTATGCTTTCAATCTCTTCCCATTTGAATTTTGGCAGTACATGTGCATTTAGGAATTTGTCCATTTCTTCTGTGTTGTCCAGTTTGTTGGCATATAATTTTTCATAGTAATCTCTGATGATTGCTTGTATTTATAAGGGATTGGTTTCTGAAGCCAAATACATTTTGGGGTCAGTTCCCTTGATTTTGAGTATAAACGCTAGTACTAATGTGTATTTCTGTGTGTCTATCAATTGCCACCAACTGTGTTAGATGCAATACACAATCTCAG
>NW_021911563.1:0-515 GCF_006229205.1 Suricata suricatta | reverse complement strand
CCGCAACGCGGCCCTCGGGAGTCCCGACAGTGACAGCGTGCCGAACGCCTCGACTCGGTGGCTTGGATATTGGAAACACAGAGGAGGGTGCGCAAGACGGTCTGTTAACGGGACGCGGCACGGGACGCGGCACAGGACGCCTGAGCCCCCGCATGCGGGAAGTCGGGCAGGAGCCCGCGCTCCGCCCGGGAGGCTGCGCGGGAAGGTGGTCCCCACTCACCGCTTCAGAAAGCCAGTGCCCTGACCCCCCAAGGCAGGATCCGTCCCCTGGGACAGGCCCGAGCACTCAGGGCCCCCCACTGGCCAGCACGCGCCGTGTTCCCGGTTCCCAGTGAGTGTCCAGGCCCCGAGCTCTGGGGGGGCGTGGGGGGGGTGACATGATCACCACCGTGCGCGCCTGACGGAGGGAACGCTGGGCTGGCCTGGGAACGCCCTTCTCTCTGGGCTTCCCTGCGTCGCCTTCAGGCGGGTGTCCAGCCCTCGGAGCTGTTCCATGAGCGGCAGAAAGTGGCATC
>NW_021911561.1:0-515 GCF_006229205.1 Suricata suricatta | reverse complement strand
GGAGGTGGGCTACCGGCATTGAGCGCGTGACTCAGGGAAGGTAGAGTGGAAAAGTACTGAAAGCTTCATTGTGTAAACCCCCACCTAAGTCAGGAGAGATAAACAGCCACAGTGGGGAGTCTGGCGCCAGGTGTGTTTTGCAATTAGCCTCTTGGCGCAATACCTCACAATCGGCCCAGGGGACTTCCAGTCCCCTACAATTTAGAATCTATGATTTCTATATTTTAAAAACATATTCCATTTCTTTACTTTTCAAAGTTTATTTATTTTGAAGGAGAAAGAGAGAGAGAGAGAGAGGGTCTGGTCGGGGGGGGGAGAGAGAGAGAGAGAGAGAGAGAGAGAGAGAGAGAGAGAGAGAGAGAGAGAGAGAAAGAATCCTAAGTAGGCTCCATGTGGTCAGTGCAGAGCCCATTGTGGGGCTTCATCCAACGAAATATGAGATCATGACCTGAGACAAAATCATGAGTCAGACACAACCAACTGAGTCACCCAAGGCATCCTCCCCAAAAGTAAAT
>NW_021911560.1:0-516 GCF_006229205.1 Suricata suricatta | reverse complement strand
CATGGCAGGAGCCGTGCATGTCTGCCATTTCCTTACTGTGACGGTGTCACCCAGCAAAGCCAGTGTGGCTCTCAGCACACACACATGAGATAGACACACACACACACACCAGGGCTAGACTCAGAAAGACAGACACACCAGAGCGAGACACACACCAGGGCTAGACACACACACACACACACACACACACACACACACACAACAGAGATAGACACACACACACACACACCTACCAGGCATAGGCACACAAAGATACACCACGGCCAGACACACACAGGAAAGAGAGATACACACACAGCAGGGCTAGACACACACACACATACACTCACATCAGGGCTAGACTGAGACACACACAACACACCAGGGCTAGACACACACACACCACAGAGGTACACACATACACCTACCAGGCATAGACACACACACACACCCCAGGGACAGACACAAACACACAGATATGCACTAGGGATAGACTCACACACACACATACCACAGATAGATACACACACACACACA
>NW_021911559.1:0-516 GCF_006229205.1 Suricata suricatta | reverse complement strand
TTGAATAATGTTCCCTATATATTATATATATGTACATATGTGTATGTATGTGTGTAGAGGTATATAGATATATGATATATAGATGTATGTGTTTATATATGTACATATGTATATATGTACATACCTATATGTATATATATGTATATATGTGTGCACATATATATGTGTGTATATGTGCACACATATAATATTTATTTATCTCTTCATCCATTGGTGGATACTTAGGTTGTTTCCATGTCTTGGCTGTTGTAAATAAGGTTGCTATGAATATGAGGGTGAATATATATCTTTTTGAGTTAGTGTTTTCATTTTCCTCAGATAAATACCCAAACATATTTGGAATCATAAGATAGTTCCATAGTGACTGCACCAATTTACATTCCCACTAGTAGTGTACAAGGGTTCCTTTATCTCCTCATCCGTGCCAACATTTATTTCTTGTCTTTTTTCTTTTTTTTAAGTAAAGGTTCCAGGCAGAGCTTGAACTCCAGACCCTGATATCAAGACCTGAGCTGA
>NW_021911558.1:0-516 GCF_006229205.1 Suricata suricatta | reverse complement strand
GGGGCTCGAACCCACAAATGTGAGATCTGACCTGAGCCGAAGCCGGAGGCTTAACCGACCGAGCCCCCCAGGCGCCCCAGTTTGGTGGTATTAAATATATTCACATGGTTATACAGCCATCATCAGTGTTCATCTAATTCCATTGAATTTTTCCCAAGACAAAACATTCTTAAACATCAATGCTTACATTAGCATCAGTTATAGGGCACTTTTCTCTCTGTGTTACTGACCATAACAAAATTCCAGTTTTAGTTCTGAGTACAAGTGCCTACCATGAATCATTACTCATACATAATATTGGGGAAGAAAAAAGGGAAAAAAAAAAGGACAATCCTAATAGCTACCCTTCAGGAAAAGGTTTAGTGGGAAGGGTCTATGAAACACCGTACTTGGCCATTGGTCCAGAGGCTATGCCGTATCTTCTGGGCAAGTCCATACAGGTCAACGACGGAACCAGCAAATTGCACGGTGCCGTCGTGTAACTAACTCTCTGGGCCGTGGAGTGAATTCCTCGGT
>NW_021911557.1:0-516 GCF_006229205.1 Suricata suricatta | reverse complement strand
CTTACATGTGGACTAGGGAAGCAAGGAAGTTCAGTGTCAGAGTGGTGGGATGTGAGATTCACTGGCTTTGAAGATAGAAAGGTGCCGCCCAGCCAAGTAATGAGGGCAACTTCTACAAGATAGAAAAGGCAAAATCCAGATTCCCTCTTAGACCCTCCAGAAAGGAATGAAGACCTGTGTGCACCTTAATTTTGACCAAATGAGACCCAGTTCAAACTTCTCATCTCCAAAAGTATAATAGAATAAACATGTGCTTTTAAAGCCACTAAGTTTGTGGTAATTTGTTACAAGAGCCTTATAAAACTAATATATTGTTGCTTACTTTGTTGGGAAAGATTTTTCCATTCATCAAATTCAGAACAAGTTCCATTTTCTTTATGAAATCTTTGTGCTCCACTTCAAACTATCTCTTCTTTTTTTTTTTGTGATTTGTGTCTTATTTTTTTTTTATTTTTTAAAAATTTTTTATTGTCAAATTGTTTTCCATACAACACCCAGTGCTCTTCCCCTCAAGTG
>NW_021911556.1:0-1282 GCF_006229205.1 Suricata suricatta | reverse complement strand
AGAGAGAGAGAGAGAGAGAGAGAGACAGAGTGTGAGTGGGTAAAGAGCAGAGAGAAAGAGAGACACAGAATTCCATGTAGGCTACAGGCTCTGAGCTGTCAGCACAGAGCCCAAAGCGGGGCTCTAACCCACAAACTGTGAGTTTTTGACATGAGTCAAAGTCCAATGTATAACAGACAAAGCTACCCAGGCATCCCACAGATTTTTATTAAAATGTTTTCTTTAAACAACTGTCCTCTATATATCCTTACTTCCCTCCATTAGTCTCAAGCCTCATCCAGTTAGAAATCTCTACTAAAATAGTTTTGTGGTTTGTCGTAAGCATCATGCAAGATCAGGTTTTACTCTAAAAAATATGAGGGATGTGCAAGAAGACTTTGGTTATGAAATAGAAAAAAATAACATTAATATCAACATGAAGAAATTATTTGAACACTGATTTGAATAAGTCTTGAAAGACTTCCTATTCACAGCTAGATGCCTCAGAGCTGTCACACATGTGTGCCTGTCATACATCTCTGTTTGTCACGATATACTTTGGACCAGACTATCTCATTGTACTTAAACATCCAACATCCCTTCATTAAAAGAAATACACAGTAATATAATTAGTTTGAAGTGTTTCTTTTGTTACTTATTAGATGTGAATCTGTGAGCAATTCATTTGAACTCTATGAGTCTGTCTTCTGTTTCAAGGAGCTGCTTGGGTCAGGTGAGGCGTGGTTGGTAATGCCCAGGTCAGAGACGAGCCCTCATGGCCACCTTAGCCCTGGTCAGTGGGGGCCAGCAAAGGTCATTGGTCACATCGTGATTGGTCAACAGCTCACACCGAATTGTTATCTGGAACTTACTTTCAGGGAAGAAATTCTTCTAGACACCAGGTAAATTATGCTGAATTTCTGCTACATGTAGGACGCACAAGTAAATTCTGGATTCCCGAAGGCCTTTTGGCACAAAATTTCTAAAGTTTCACAAACAGAAAGCCATGCCTGAGACATCAGTCATCAGGATGATGTTAGACTAAAATAACAGAAGTCAGATTTACAGATAAGATATCATAGCTACTGCCAAATGTGAAATAATGTGAAATAAGTGGAAATGATAAATACAATAACACAGGTGATACAGTGTAACAGTGTTACTTAACATCAGCACTCTTGCTTATGGTTAAATAAAATAAAAGATATTTGTAAAGGGGTATCATTTAGATAGGTTTGCATGCGTTTTTTAGCATCTCTCCTTACTTGTAAACATACCTTTGTTAGTAGAAAGAAGGTTAGCG
>NW_021911555.1:0-516 GCF_006229205.1 Suricata suricatta | reverse complement strand
CGTTATTAAATTTAATAGTAATATATTTAGTGTTAAAAAACTTCATGAAGGGGGAGAGGGGAAAATGGGTGATGGGCGTTGAGGAGGGCACTTGAGATGAGCACTGGGTGTTATATGTAAGCCAATTTGACAATAAATTATATTTATAAAAATAATAAAGTAAATCTTATATAAGTAAAAAATAAAAATAAAAATAAAGACTTCATAAAGCATGATATACAATGGAATTTTAGATAGATATTTTTTAAAATAATTTTAAGAAAGCTTCCTTTTTAGTTTAAGAATATAGTTTCTGGTTGATTTTGCATTGTTTTATTTTGTTTATTATTAGGAATGAATGTTCAAATATTTTGGAGGCATTAGAGCATTTGCTCTGAAGGCAGATTACATGGACCCAAATCCTAACTCACCACTGTAGAGAAGTAGAAAAGTAATCTTGAGGAGTTTATTTAACCTTTCTCTACCTCACTAATCTGCAAAATAATAATAACAATAATAAAAACTACATCATAGGGG
>NW_021911554.1:0-516 GCF_006229205.1 Suricata suricatta | reverse complement strand
AGAGATTTCTCTTGTTTCTTGAGGTAGACCTATATTGCTATGAACTTCCATGTTAGAACTGCTTTTGCTGTATTCCACAGATTTTTGGTATATTGTATTTCTGTTTTCATTTGTCTTAGATTTTTTTTTAATTCCTCCTTTGATTTCTTCTATTACCCAGTGTTTTTTCAGCAACATGTTCAATCTTCATGTATTTTTGGTTATTCCAGTTTTTTTCTTGTAACTGACTTCTAGTTTCACACTATTGTAGTTGGAAAAGACGCTTGATATGATTTCAGTCTTTTTGAATTTATTGAGATATGTTTTGTGGCTTAACATGTAATTTATCCTGGAGAATGTTCCATGTGCATTTGATAAAAATGTGTATTCCACTGTTTTTGGATGGAATGTTCTGTATATGTTTATTAAGTCCACCTGGTCTAATGTGTTGTTTAAGGCTGATGTTTTCTTATATATTTTTCTGTTTTGACGATCATCCATTGGTGTAAATGGGGGAGATAAAATCCCCTACTAACA
>NW_021911553.1:0-516 GCF_006229205.1 Suricata suricatta | reverse complement strand
GGACCTCATTCCCTGGTTTCTGCACCAGAAGAGTCTCTCAGCTCCTGTCCCTGCCCAGATCTACCCTCTCGTGGGCCACACCCTGATTCTTCATCTACCGACCATTCACTGAGCACCTACTATGTTCCGGGTGCAGGATGAGTAAGAGCCTCCCCGCCCTCCTCCCCTTCGAACTTAGGCAGCTCTACTGTTTGAGAGGCCAGGCTGGAGCTTGGGAATTTTCGCCAAGGCTGCAAGTCTTGGGATCTTGGCCCCTACACAGCCCCTAAATGCCAGGGTCCTATCCTCCCTGTATGGCGCTGCAGAGGAGCAGGGTGCAGGCCCCTTCCTGGGCTTGGGCAAACCCTCCCCGACTGGAGGGTTACAAAACATGCAGTAGCTGTGATTTCTTTTGACCCTCATCCGGGAGCTGTGAGGCAGAGCAGGGGTTGGGATTCCCATTTCACAGATGGGAGACTGAGGCATGGGGCAAGGGAAGGTGGGACTTCCCAAGGCCACTCGGTGAGGAAAGGGCAG
>NW_021911552.1:0-516 GCF_006229205.1 Suricata suricatta | reverse complement strand
GTGGTCTCTTCCACCATTCATGTTGTCTGTGTTCTTTCTTATAGATATTTCGCCGACACCAACCCCCTACTCAGAGACACTTGGACTCTGGTGTGTGGGCTGGTCCCCCGCACCCTCTTTTCTAGTATAGGCTTTTGGTGCTATAAGTTTATACCTAAATACTGCTTTAGTAGCATCCCACAGAAGTTTGTATATTGTACTTTTATTTTTATTTTACTTTAGTACCTTGTATTTCCCTGTAGAAATGTGGGTCATTTTTAATTAATTTGTTTACTTCTCAAATATTTGAGGATTTTTCAGATATCTCACTGATAACCATTTCTAGTTTAATACCATTTTCATTAAAGATCATACTTTGTGTGATTTTAGTCACAAAATCACATACAGACAGATACATTTTTAGGCATCTATTTGAGAAAATGATTTTTTTTTGAATCAATGTTCTTGCAAGAGCGGGTGTCTGAGGGACAGGCAAACTTGGGGCAGTCACAGCAGGAAATGTTTCTCCTAGCACTC
>NW_021911551.1:0-516 GCF_006229205.1 Suricata suricatta | reverse complement strand
TATTATCAGAGTCTTGCTGAAACTCATAAAATGAGATATTAAGTATTTTGTGCTTATAGTTCAGAGTAATTGACTGAAGATAACCCTTCTTATAAGAGAATTCTGGTCATTGCTGACTTCTGGATTCTTTTGTTCTACATTTCATTATAATTTATGTTGCTGAGGCACACAGGCAGTTACTAAGCTAGAGTACAACTTGCCCATGCAACTCATTAAGGATATCTGAAGCTCAGCTTAAACACATGATGAGACCAAATCTGTTGAAAGATGACAGTGCGTTCTCTACATTGCTTTAGGAACTTGCTAAGTGAAATGATTAATAAATTCAACCCTAAACATGCTAATACTGAGCTACTAGATTTAGGTGGAGCAAACTGAAAGATTAGTGGAAAATGCCTAATGTAAGTCTGAAGCAGAAGAAATCAGAGTATGCTAAAAAGAACATTAACAATGATTTTATGTATAAAATCAACTTATGTGTCCATAAATTATTACTCTAATGATATATGTATACAC
>NW_021911550.1:0-516 GCF_006229205.1 Suricata suricatta | reverse complement strand
CCATAGCCATCAGGAAAAAAGGGAAAGCGTAATAAAAGTGTTGTGTTACCAAGCTAGCTAAGACCTCCCAGGAAACAGCCCTTTACTAAATCACTAGTGACATCTGTTGAGAGGCTCTATAAAACTAGTGCCTTCTGAACAGTCATGGATGAGAATAAGGAAAAGAAATGAATTTTCCTGCCCAGTTCTCCTTGTCTGCATGCACCCCAACCCCACTCATCTGGCCATGTATTCTGAACTCTTTCTCTGGTAGCTCCTGGTGAAAGTTAGCACTTTGGACATTAGGTCTTCTTCCACGCAGCTGTGATAGAAACCCATCCTAATCCTCAAGAGAGGCTGAGAGAACCAGTGATGAAGATATGACGTAATGGTGGACATTTCACTTTTCCCGGGAGCAAAAAGCCAGTTGTGGAGTGCAGGTGGGTCTAAGCAGGTCTGTTGAGTCCTATATATTAGATCTGGGGCAGACATCAGCAAAAATGGTTGATGCACTACTATTCATAATGACAAAAAAAA
>NW_021911549.1:0-516 GCF_006229205.1 Suricata suricatta | reverse complement strand
AGATCCTTTTAGATACAGAGAAACTGAAAGTAATAGTATTGGCCTCCCAGCATTGGCCTCTGGGGAAGAAAAAGTGAACAAGAGACAAAGAACTCAATTCTGTTGCTAAACCTCTTTTGCAACTAAATTGAACTCAATTCTGTTGCTTAACCCCTCTTACAACTAATTGCTGATGATGCATTTACTTCAACTCCCTAGGTAAACTGAAGCAAAAACAACAAAATATTTGTGCTTAAAGAAGAAGAGCAAGAGAACTCAATTGGCTAAATCAGCCATGGCTTGCCTTCAGTGAGAAAGCATTGCAGATTTCAATCCCTAATTCCGAAAACTCTAAAACAATACATTTTGCTACCATGTAGACATTGGTTAAGAGAGAAGAGGACCAATCCAACACCACCCAGGTTATCGCTACGAATCAAGGTTTAGAGATTGAATAGCTAGCTACCTTTAGGAATGAAAGTATAAATATCACGATAATTAACTATTTATTGAACATTTATCATACACTAAGAACTA
>NW_021911548.1:0-516 GCF_006229205.1 Suricata suricatta | reverse complement strand
TTTTTTTTTATTTCTATTCACAGAGTATGCCTTAGCATTTCTCATAAGGCTGGTTTAGTGAATTAATTCTTTTAGCTTTTCTTTCTCTGGGAAACGCTTTATCTCTCCTTCTTTTCTGAATGATAGATATGCTGGATAGAGTATTCCTGGCTGCAGATTTTCCCCTTTCAGCACTTTGAATATACTATGCCATTCCCTCTGGCCTGCAAAGTTTCTGCTGAAAAATCAGCTGATAGTTTTATGGGATTTCCTTTGTATGTCACTGTCTTCTTTTCCCTTGCAACCTTTAAAATTCTTTCTTTCTTTCTTTCTTTTTTTTTTTTTGCCATTTTAATTACTATGTGTCTTGTTATGGACCTCCTTGGGTTGAATTTGTTGGAGGATCTCTGTTTCCTGAATCTGGATCTCTGTTTCCCTAGATTCAGGAAGTTTTAAGCTATTATTTCTTTAAAATACATTGTATGACCACTTCTCTCTTTTCCTTCTGAGATCCCTATAATGTGAATGTTATTTTGC
>NW_021911547.1:0-516 GCF_006229205.1 Suricata suricatta | reverse complement strand
AAATTTTTTTTTAATGGGGGGTGAGAGAAGGGTCTAAGGGACTTAAAACGGTCCTGACTAGGTGATTGGGGAGGGCCTCTCTGAGGAGGTGGGGCCTCAGCAAAGACCCAGAAGAGGAGAGGAACCAGCCATGTAGAGATATGGGGGAAGAGTATTCCAGGTTGGGGGAACAGCCAGTGCAAGGGTCCTGGGGCAGGATTGTGTTGGGTAGTTTTCAGAATACCAAAGAGGTTAGTGTGGCTGAGACCCAATGGGCAAGGGAAGAGTGGAGCGAGGTGAAGGCAGCAGACAGCTGGGGCAGATCATGCCTTGGAGGTTTCAGGAGAGACTTTGGCTCTTGATTTGAGTGACACAGTTGTCTTGGAGGGTTCTAAGCAGAGGCAGGTGAGAATCTGGTTTGCTTTCTGCAAGGTTTTGAGCCAGAGGGGTTGCAGAGGGGTCAAAGTGGAGGCAGGGGAGAGGCTGGAGGGAGGGGAAGTGGTGAGAAGGTAAAATCTGAGATGCATTTCAAGGTCA
>NW_021911546.1:0-516 GCF_006229205.1 Suricata suricatta | reverse complement strand
AGTGTCTGTAGTATTCATTATCTGGTTTATAGATATTATGTCTCAGATGCTGCTTATGAACAAGGCCAGTGAGACCGCATTTCCAACCTTCCCGTCTGCGGGAGAAGGCAACCAGACCGCGAGTCAGTGGGGGGAGTGGTGTTACTAAGGGGAGTGAGAGTTTGGGGGACGTTCAGCGGTGGCTCCCATGGGCCTAGAGGTCAGGGAGGACCAGACAGTTAGGCAGAAACAGCAAAAAGCTGTTTCAGGAAGGGATGTGTTCCAGAGAGGAAGCCTTAGACCAAGGTCAAGTTCCAGAAAAAGTTGAGTGTGTGGAGGGCGGCAGGGCCCAAGGAGAAGCTGGCTCAGGGGCAGAGCACAGACGAGAACTGGGAGACGGGAGCCCTGGGGACTCGGGGGGGTTTCTAAGGATGCCGAGATATTATTGAGGTACAATTCGTTCATCACTCACTCACAAGCATACCATTCAGCGTTATTTGCAGAATTATGTCATTTGAGAGCACGGTCCTCATCCCA
>NW_021911545.1:0-1282 GCF_006229205.1 Suricata suricatta | reverse complement strand
TTAAGCGTCCGGATTCAGCTCAGGTCACGATTTCACAGTTTGTGGGTTCGAGCCCCGCGTCGGGCTCTGTGCTGACAGCTCAGCGGCTGGAGCCTGCTTCAGATTCTGTGTCTCCCTCTCTCTCTCTCTGTCCCTCCCCTGCTCACGCTCTGTCTCTCAAAAATCTTTTCAACTGTCTTGTCAGCATTCAGCTGGAGCTGGACAAACAGTAACTATTCCCAGCAGTACTGAACGATCCCATGGACACAAGAGGGATCCTCAAAAAGGAGCAAAAGATCCGAGACGCAGAGCTACTTCCCAAGATAGCGAAGGAAAGGTAATTCCCCTGAGAGCGGACAAGTGTTCAGAAGCCCCGCTGCACAGGGAGCGCACCCCACCTTTTTGCCAGCCATATTTTTGAGGCCCCTACTCGAGGGTTGGCAAACCAACTTCCTGAGGAAACAAAACTAGACAAATGAGACGCAATAGCGGCCCCGGAGAGAAAGGGTTGCGAACCACTGTTCCCTCCCACCCACCTGAACTTGGAGCGAAGGGACGCCGCGCAAGCCTACCTTCCTCCCGCAGCAGGCCCCGCAGGCAGAGAACGGACTCCGGCAGAATACTCAGCAGGTGCGGCTTCCGCGGGTCTCCTAGGAGGCCTGGCCGCAGGTTCCAGAACAACTGGGGTCTCTCAGCAGGTCTCATCCTAGCCACCCCAAACTGCAGAGGAGAAGGAACTTTCCCCCTACCCTTTATAGGGAGTGCTTGGCTGAAGCGCCCCCCTCCCGCCCAGGGCACCTTTTAAATAGCGAAGCCTGACAAGGTTAAAGGTTCATCACCGTGGCCACGTGTTCAGCCCTAAAACAAAATTTCCTTCACCTGAGGCCTCAGGCAGGCCCCGGGGCAGATTGAATAGCACGAGGTCCCACCCCCAAACCCGGTCTGACCTGAGTCGGATCCAGTTTCTAAATTGGGCTCAACTGGAAGTCAGTCGGGTCAGGTCTCCTAGTGCACCCCTCCGGTTTCTAAGTGGGACCCAATTTAACCCCAGGCCGGTTCTAAATGGAATCCGGTGCGCTTTTTAAGTCTGACCCAGTCCCACAGAGCCTCTGCAGACCCAGGCCTGAAAAAGAAACTCCAAATCTGAAATCTCAGAGCAGGGCTGGCCCAGGGGGCTTAACAACCACCTGCACAGGTGTCCCGGAGCAGCAGGTTCAAAAGTCACCCAGGCCCGCTTGCTCCTTTCTCCTGGAGGCAGAGGTCTCCTTCGGTGTCTTTCTCTGACACCAGGAGTGTTAAAAAA
>NW_021911544.1:0-2588 GCF_006229205.1 Suricata suricatta | reverse complement strand
TGTTTTGCCTATGCCTGAGGTGACAGATCCAGAAAAATATTTCTAAGGCTTATATCCTAGAGATTACTGCCAAATTTTCTGTCAGTTTTAAGATTTTAGATTTTACATTTGGGTCTTTAATCCACCTTGAATTTATGTTGTGTATAGTATAAGAAAGTGGTCCAGTTTATTCTTTTGCATGTAGCTGTTCAATTCTCCCAACACCATGATGAACAGGAATTGTTTCCTGCATTTTATATTCTTGTTTTCTTTGTCATAGACTAGTTGATCATTCAAACATGGGTTGATTTCTGGAATCTCTATTCCATTCCAATGATCTATGTGTCTGTTTTTGTGCCAGTACCATACTATTTCAATTACTGCAGTTTGTGGTGTAATTTGAAATCCAGGCTTCTGATATCTCCAACTCTGATCTTTCTCACAATCACTTTGACCATTCTGAGTCTTTTGTGCTTCCATACAAATTTTATAATTATTTATTCTAGTTCTTTAAAAAATGATAGTAGTATTTTGGAAGGGATTATATTGAATTTGTAGACTGCTTTGGGTAGTACAGCATTTTAATATTCATTCTTATAATCCATGATTATGGTATATCTTTGCATTTATTCATGTCATCTTCAGTTTCTTTCAACAATGTCTTATTTTCAGAGTACAGATCTTTTACCCATTGATTGAATTTATTCCTAGGTATTTTTTTAAATGTAATTGTAAGTGGGATTGCTTTCTTAATTTATCTTACTGCTATTTGTTATTAGTAAATAGAAATTCAAGAGATTTTTAGGGGTGCCTAGGTGGCTGAGTTGGTTAAGCATCCTACTTTGGCTCAGGTCATGGTCTCACAGTTTGTAAGTTCAAGACCCACGTAGGGCTCTGTGCTGACAGCTAGGAGCCTGGAGCCTGCTTTTGCTTCTGTGTCTCCCTCTCTCTCTCTGCTCCTTCCCAACTTACTTCCTCCCTCTCTCAAATATAAATAAATATTAAAAAATTAAATATAATTTAACTATGTAATCGTAAAAAGATATTATTGTGTACTAATTTTCTATCCTACAACCTTACTAAATTTATTAGTTTTAATAGTTTTTTTGTAGCGTACTTAGGGTTTATATATATAATACTATATCATCTGCAACGACAATTTCACGTCTATCATATCAATTTAGATGCCTTACTTCTTTTTCTTGTTTGATTTCTGCAGCCAGGACTTCAAGACCTATGTTGAATAAAAGTGATGACAGTGGGTATCCTTGTCTTTTTCCTGATCTTAGAGGAAAAGCTTTTAGTCTGCTTTTTGTATGATGTTGAATGTGGGTTTGTCATTTGAGGCTTTTATTGTGTTGAGGTAAGTTTCCTCTAAATTCACCTTGTTGAGAGCTTTTTTTTTTTTTAATCATAAATGATGCTGAATTTTGTCAAATGCTTTCTCTTTATAAAATGATCATATGCCTTTTATCTTTTATTATGTTAGTGTGGTATATCAGATTGATTGTTTTGTGGATATGAGGCCATCCTTGCATTTGTGGAATAAGTTTAGGATTTTTGCATCTATGTTCTCCATGAGTATTGGCTTATAGTCATCTTGTTCTCTAATGTCTTTGTCTGGTTTTGGTATCAGGGTAATGCCTGTCTCACAGAAATAATTTGGAAAAATTTCTTCCTTTTCTATATTTTGGAAAAGTTTGAGAAGGATAGGTGTAAATTCTTTTCAAATGTTGGTAGAATTTACCTGTGAAGCCATCTGTTTCTGGACTTTTTGGGGAGTCTTTTGATTACTGTTTCAATTTGATTTCTAGTAATTGGTATGTTCAGATTTTCTGTGTCTTCATGATTCAGTCCTGAAAGACTATATGTTTCTAAGCATTTATTCATTTCTTCTAGATTGTTCACTTTGTTGACATATAATTTTCCTAGTAGTCTCTTCTAATTTTGTCTATTTCTGTGGTACTTGTTGGAAATTCTTTTCTATGATTTCTGATTTTATTTATGTGAGTCCTCATTTTTCATCTTTTCAGTACATGAGATCTTACAGTCCTTGATCTTTTCAATTTTTTACTAGCTATTTTATTTATTTCCACTCTAGTATTTTTTATTTTCTTCTACTAACTTTGGTTTCCTTTTTCTTTTTCTAATTCTTTTAGGTGTAAGGTGAGATTTCTTATTTTAGATTTTTCTAGCTTCTTGAGTTAAGCCAATATCAATAAAAACCTCTCCTTGAACTGTTTTCATTACATCTCAAACATTTTGAACTGTTGTGTTTCCATTTTCCTTTGTCTTTATGTATTTTTCAATTTCCTCTTTGATGGTTTTCTTGACTTATTGGTTGTTTAATAGCAAGTTGTTTAGTCTCCACATTAGTATCTTTTCCAATTTTCTTCTTGGACTTGAATAGTTTCATGCTATTGTGGTTTGAAAAGATTATTTTCTCAATCTTCTTAAATTTACTAAGAATTGTTTTGTGGCCTAACATGTGATTTATCATGGAGAATGTTCCATATACACTTGAGAAGAATGCTTATGCTGTTGTTTTTGGATAGAATGTTCTGTACAGCTGTGAAGTCCATCTGGACTTATGTTTCATTCAAAGCCAC
>NW_021911543.1:27518-31886 GCF_006229205.1 Suricata suricatta | reverse complement strand
TCTGTGTTGTACCTCGTTTCTATTTTGATTTTCTGTTTTTGCTACCTTGGAAATAATAATTTTTCTGGAAGTAACAAACAATGTAATCATTAGAAAAATGATGTAATCACCTATGGTATATAAGACACCAAGTTTCACAGTAAAGGGTGGTCTCTTCCACCATTCATGTTGTCTGTGTTCTTTCTTATAGATATTTCGCCGACACCAACCCCCTACTCAGAGACCCTTGGACTCTGGTGCGTGGGCTGGTCCCCCGCAGGACTCGTCATGCTGGGTGTCATGTCCCATCTGTGGGACTTGTCGTGTGGGGATGTCGTGTCCCATCTGTGGGACTTGTCGTGTGGGGATGTCATGTCCCATCTGTGAAACTTGTCATGTGGGGATGTCCTGTCTTCATTTGGTGGGACTTGTCCTGTGTGGCGTCGTGTTCCATCTGTGGGATTTGTCGTGTGGGGACAGTCTGTCCCCATCTTTTGGGGCTTATCTGGCAGGCACGTGTCCCATCTGTGGGACTTGTCATGTGGGGATGTCGTGTCCCTTCTGTGAAACTTGTCATGTGGAGACGTCGTGTCACATCTCTGGACTTGTCATGTAAGTATGTCGTTTCCCATCTGTGGGACTTGTCTTGTGAGGAAGTCGTGTCCTATCTATGGGACTGTCGTGTGGGGACATCCTGTCCCCATCTTTTTGGACTTGTCCTGTAGGGCATCCTGTTGCATCTGTTGGACTTGTCGTGTTATGACATCATGTCCCATCTGTGGGACTTGTGAGGGGATGGTCTGTCCCCATCTGTTGGGACTTTTCCGCGTGGAGACGTCATGTCCCATCTCTGGACTTGTCATGTTGGGACGACATGTCCCATCTGTGGGACTTGTCATGTGGGGACGTCCTGTCCCCATCTGTTGGGACTTGTCCTGTGGGGCATCTTGTCCCAGCTCTGGAATTGTCATGTGGGGACGTCAAATCCCATCTGTGGGGCTTGTTGTGTGGGGATGTAGTTTCCCATCTGTGGGACTTGTCTTGTGGGGACATTGTGACCTATGTGTTGGACCTGTTGTGTGGGTGCATCGTGTTTCCACCTGTGGGACTCGTGTTTGTGGATGTCGTGTCCCATCTGTGGGACTTGTTGTGTGGGGACATCATGTTCCCATCTGTTTGGTCTTGTCCTATGGGGCATCCTTTCGCATCTGTTGAACTTGTCATGTGAAGCTGTCTTGTGCCATCTGTGGGACTTGTCATGTTGGCATGTTGTGTCCCCATCTGTAGTACTAGTCGTGCGGGGACGTCGTGTCCCATCTGTGGACTTGACGTGTGGAGACATTGTGTCCCATTTGTGGCACTTGTCGTGTGGGGAAGTCAAGTCCCCATCTGTGGGCCTAGTCGTATTGGGACATCATGTCACATCTGTGGGACTTGTGTGGGGACGTCCAGCCCCCATCTGTGGGGACGTCGTGTCCTCATCTTTGGGACTAGTAGTGCAAGGACGTCATGTCCAATCTGTGGGACTTGTTGGGGGACGTCGTATCCCACATTTGGGACTAGTAGTGCAGGGATGTCATGTCCCATCTGTGGGACTTGATGTGTGGGGAAGTCCTCTCCACATCCTGAGACTTTTCGTGTGGGGATGTTCTGTCTCTCTGTGCGACTTTTTGTGTGGGGGCGTCGTGTCCCCATCTGTGGAACTTGTCGTGTGGGGACGTTTGTCCCATCTGTGGGACTTGTCATGTGTGACGTCATGTCCCCATCTCTGGGACATGTCGTGTAGGGACGATGTGTCCCATATGTGGGGCTTGTCGTGGGGGGGCGTCATGTCAGTTCTGTGGGACTTGTCATGTCAGCATCGTACCCCATCATCAGAACTTGTCATGTGGGTACCTCTTGTCCCATCTCTGGGGCTTATCTTGTGGGGACATCATGTACCATCTGTGGTAGATGTTTTGTGGGGGCGTGTAGTCCCCTCTGTGGGTCTTGTCATATGGAAACGTCATGTCCTCATCTGTAAATCTTGTCGTTTGGGACATCGTGTCCCATCTTTGGGACTTGTCATGTGGGGATGTCGTCTCCCCATCTGTGGGACCTGTCATTTTGGGATATCGAGTCGCATCTGTCGGTCTTGTCGTGTGGGGATGTCCTGTCCCCATCTTTTGGGACTTGTCCTGTGATGCGTTGTGTCCCATCTGTAGGACTTATCATGTGGGGATGTCGTGTCCCATCTGTGGGATCTGTCGTGTGCAGACGTCGTGTCCCATCTGTGGGACTTGTTGTGTGGGGACGTCCAGCCCCCATCTGTGGGACTTTTCATTTGGAAAAGACGTGTCCCCATCTGTGGGGCTTGTCGTGAGAGGATGTCGTGTTTCCAACTGTGGGACTCGTCGTGTGGGACGTCATTTGTCCATCTGTGGGACTTGTGTGAGGACGTCTTGTCCCCATCTGTGGAACTTGTCTTGTAAGGAAGTCGTGTTCCATCTTTGGGACTTGTCGTGTGGGGGCATCATGTCCCAATCTGTGGGACTTTTTGTGTGGGAATGTCATGTCCCAATAGTGGGACTCATCGTGTTGGGCGTCATGACACAAATATGGGACTTGTCATGGGGTCATTGTTTCTCATCTGTGGGACTTAACGTGTGGGGACGTCATGTCCCCATCTGTGGTAATTGTCATGTGGGCACGTTGTGTCCCATCTGTGTGACTTGTCGTATGGGAACATTCTGTCCCCATTTGTTGGGACTTGTTCTGTGGGGTTCATATCCCATCTGTGGAACTTATAGAGTGGGGACATCCTTGATTCATCTGTTGGGACTTGTCATGTGGGGCATCGTGTTCCATCTGTGGGACTTGTCATGTATGGATGTCATGTCCCCATCTATGGGAATTGTCGAGTGGGCACCTCATGTCCCCATCTGTGGGACTTGTTGTATGGGGGCTTCATGTTTCCATTTGTGGGTCTTGTCGTGTGGGGACTTCGTGTCCCATCTGTGAGACTTCTTGTGTGCGGATGTCCTGTCCACATCTGTTCGGTCTTGTCCTGTGATGCGTCATGTCCCATCTGTGGGACTTGTCATGTAGGGATTCGTGTCCCATCTGTGGAATCAGTTTTGAGGGGACATCTTGTTCCATCTTTGGGATCTGTCATGTGGGGATGTTGTGTCCCCATCTCTAGGAATTGTCATATGGGCACCTCGTGTCCCCGTCTGGAGGACTTATTGTGTAAACATGTTGTGTCCACATCTGTGGGACTAGTCGTGCGGGGATGTCATGTCCCATCAGTGGGACTTGTAGTTTGGGGAGATGGTGTCCCACCTGTGGGACTTGATGTGTGGAAACGTTGTGTGGCATCTGTGGGAATTTTCATGTGGTGACGTCCTGTGTCATCTGTGGGACTTGTGGGGTAGGGGCTTAGTGTCCCATCTGTGGGACATGTCATTTGGGGACATTGTGTCCCATCTGTGGGGCTTGTTGTGAGGGGGAGTGGTTTCCCTATCTGTGGGACTTGTGTGGGGACATCGTGTCTCATCTGTGGCACTTGTCATGTGGGGACATCGTGTCCCATCTGTGGAGCTCGTCGTGAGGAGGCATCGTGTCCCCATCTATGGGACTTGTCATGTGGGGATGTTGGGTCCCATCTATGGGGCTCTTCATGAGGGGGCGTCGTATCTTCATCTGTGGGACTTGTTGTGTGGGGATGTCGTTCCCATTGTGGGGCTCATTGTGAGGGGCATCATATCCCACAGATGGGACATTGTGGGGACATCGTGTCCCCATCTGTGGGACTTGACATGTGGGAATGTCGTGTCTCATCTGTGGGTCTTGTTGTTTGGGGACATTCTGTCCTCATCTGTTGGGACTTGTCCTGTGGGGTTTGTGTCCCATCTGTGGAACTTGTCAAGTGGGTACATCATATCTCATCTGTGGAACTTGTGGTGTGGGGACGCCCTTGATTCATCTGTTGGGACTTGTCTTGTGGGGCGTCATGTCCCCATTTTTGGGACTTGTTGTGTGGAGACGTCCTGGACCCATCTGTTGGGTCTTGTCGTGTGTGGTGTCGTGTCCCATCAGTGGAACTTGTCATGTGGGGATGTCATGTCCCATCTGTGGGATCTGTCATGTGGGGACGTCGTGTCCCTCTGTGGGATCTGTCATTCGGGGACGTCGTGACCCATCTTTTGGGATTTGTCATGTCAGGGCATTTTGTTTCCATCTGTTGGTTTTTGTTTTGTTAGGCATCGTGTCCCATCTGTTGGGAATTGTCGTGTGGGGAAGTCGTGTCCCCTTCTGTGGGATTTGTCGTGTGTGACGTCCTGTCCCCATCTGTGGGACTTGTCATGTGGGGCATTGTGTTTCAACCTGTGAAACTTGTCATGTGGGGAC
>NW_021911543.1:26101-27418 GCF_006229205.1 Suricata suricatta | reverse complement strand
AAACGTGATAAAGAGGTTATTTGTAAGTCACGCCGATTCATTCTGCACCACATTTGGAAACGGATCCTGTTCCACTCTGAGGTGGCGAATCGGGTCCCCAAGGGGGACCCAACCACGCCTTGGGTTAGAGTTTCGCGCTCTGAAAAGCCCTGTGCCAAAGAAATCTCTGACCGAGGATCACATTTCAGGACTGATGTGAAAGCCAATGCGTAGTGCTGGCTCAGCGGAAACGTGATCAGCGGTCTTCCTTAGGGGACTGTGACTTGCTAAGGACAAGGACACCAGGATCTCTCTTCTCCAATGCTGCAAAAACATACTCGCTGAAAATGTGACAAAGAGGTGCTTTGTAAGTCTCGCAGAATCATTTGCACCACTTTTGGAAACGGGTCATGTTCTTTTCGGGAGTGTCGTATCGGGTCCCCAATGGGGACCGAACCATGGAATGGGTAACAATTCCACGCATTGAAAACACGTGTGACAAAGAAACTCCTGATGCATGAACACGTTTCAGCACTGATGAGAAGACCAATGCGTTGTGCTGGCTCAGCTGAACGGTGACCAGGATCCTTGCATAGGGGACTGTCACTTGCGGAACACAGGAAAACCAAGATCTCTGTGCTCAATGCTGTCCAAGCATGGTGGCTGCACAGGTAACAAAGCAGTGCTTTGTAAGTTATGGGAATTCATTCTGCAGCACATTTGGAAACTACTCATGTTCGTTTCTAGAGTGTCGTATCGGGGCCCCAAGGGGGACCCAACCACGCCTTGGGTTAGAGTTCCGCGCTCTGAAAAGCCCTGTGCCAAAGAAACCTCTCACCAAGGATCACATTTCAGGACTGATGGGAAGGCCAATGCGTTGTGCTGGCTCAGATGAAACGTGACCAGGGGTCTTGGGTAGGGGACTGTTACTTGCCGAGGACCAAGGACACCAGGATCTCTCTTCCCCAATGCTGCAAACGCATGGTAGCTGAAAACGTGATAAAGAGGTTATTTTTATGTCACGCCGATTCATTCTGCACAACATTTGAAACTGGTTAGGTCCTATTCTTGAGATGCGTATCGAGTCCCAATGGGGACAAAACCACGCCTTGGGTTAGAATTCCGTGCTCTGAAAAGCCCTGTGCCAAAGAAACCTCTGACCGAGGGTCACATTTCAGGACTGATGGGAAGGCCAATGCGTTGTGCTGGCTCAGCGGAAACGTGATCGTGGGTCTTCCTTAGGGGACTGTCACTTGCTAAGGACCAAGGACACCAGGATCTCTCTTCCCCAATGCTGCAAACGCATGGTCGCTGAAAACGTGTCAAAGTGGTGCTCTG
>NW_021911543.1:24023-26001 GCF_006229205.1 Suricata suricatta | reverse complement strand
ATTCCCATAACTTACAAAGCACTGCTTTGTTACCTTTGCAGCCACCATGCTGGGACCGCATTGAGCACAGAGTTCTTGGTTTTCATGTTGTTCCGCAAGTGACAGTCCACTTAGCAAGAATCCTGGCCACCGTTCAGCTGAACCAGCACAACGCATTGGTCTTCCCATCAGTCCTGAAATGTGATCATTGTTCAGAGGATTCCTTATTACAGGGCTTTTCAGAGTGCGGAACTCTAACCCAAGGCGTGGTTGGGTCCCCCTTGTGGACCCAATTCGCCACTCCGGAAAGGAACATGACCAGTTTCCAAATGTGGTGCACAATGAATTCCCATAACTTACAAAGCACCGCTTTGTTGCCTTTGCAGCCACCATGCTTGGACAGCAATGGGCACAGAGTTCTTGGTTTTCTTGTTGTTCGGCACGTGACAGTCCTGTAAGCCAGAATCCTGACCACCGTTCAATGAGCCACCACAACGCATTAGCCTTCCCATCAGTCCTGAAATGTGATCATCGTTCAGAGGATTGTTTGGCACAGGGCTTTTCAGAGCACGCAATTCTAACCCAAGGCATGCTTGTATCCCCCTTGGGGACTCGATATGCATCTCAGGAAAAGGACATGACCAGTTTCCAAATGTGGTGCGGAATGAATAGGCGTGACTTACAAATCACCACTTTGTCACGTTTTCAATGACCTTGCTTTTGCAGCATTGGGGAAGAGAACCTGTGTCCTTGGTCCGTAGCAAGTGACAGTCCCCTAAGCAAGACCTCTGATCACGTTTCTGCTGAGCCAGCACAACGCATTGGCCTTCCCATGAGACCTAAATATGATCATCGTTCAGAGGTTTCTTTGGCACAGGGCTTTTCATAGTGTGGAATTCTAACCCAAGGGGTGGTTCGTTCACCATGGGGACCCGATTCGCCACTCCGGAAAGGAACATGACCAGTTTCCAAATGTGGTGCACAATGAATTCCCATAACTTACAAAGCACCGCATTGTTACCTTTCCAACCACCATGCTCGGACAGCATTGGGCACAGAGTTCTTGGTTTTCTGGTTGTTCAGCACGTGACAGTCCCCTAAGCCAGAATCCTGACAACCATTCAGCTGAGCCAGCACAACGCATTGGCCTTCCCATCCGTCCTGAAATGTGATCCACGTTCAGAGGTTTCTTTGGCACAGGGCTTTTCAGAGCGTGGAATTCTAACCCAAGGCATGGTTGTGTCCCCCTTGGGGACTCGATACGTATCTCAGGAAAAGGACATGACCAGTTTCCAAATGTGGTGCGGAATGAATAGGCGTGACTTACAAATCACCACGTTGTCATGTTTTCACTGAGCCTGCTTTTGTAGCATTGGGGAAGAGAGATCCTGGTGTCCTTGGTCCTTAGCAAGTGACAGTCCCCTAAGCAAGACCCCTGATCACGTTTCCGCTGAGCCGGCACAATGCATTGGCCTTCCCATGAGACCTAATGTGATCATCGTTCAGAGGTTTCTTTGGCACATTTCTTGTCATAGCATGGAATTCTAACCTAAGGGTTGGTTCGGTCCCCCTTGGGGATCCGATTCGCCACTCCGGAAAAGAACATGACCAATTTCCAAATGTGGTGCAGAATGAATTCCCATAACATACAAAGCACTGTTTTGTTACCTTTGCCGCCACCATGCTTTGACAGCATCGGGGACAGAGTTGTTGGTTTTCTTGTTGTTCCGCAAGTGACAGTCCCCTAAGCAAGACCCTTGATCACGTTTCAGCTTAGCCAGCATATCGCATTGGCCTTCAATTCAGTCCTGAGATTTGATCATGAATCAAAAGTTTCTTTGTCAAACGGCTATTCCAAGCGTGGAATTCTAACCCAAGCCTTGGTAGGGTCCCCCTTGGGGACGCAATACGCCACTCCAGAAAAGAATAGGACCAGTTTGAAAATGTGGTGGAAAATGAATTCCCATAACTTACAAAGCACCGCATTGTTACCTTTGCA
>NW_021911543.1:10103-23923 GCF_006229205.1 Suricata suricatta | reverse complement strand
GTGCCTCTAACCAGGGAGAAAGTTTCAATAAGAAAGTCTGCCCATTTACTGAAACCACAATTACCAAGTGGCATGAACAATAGGAGAACTAACTCCAGTCTCTGATCCATTTAGGTCAAGCAGTCAAGCGCACACATTTTCAAGTAGGGGAAGCAGGGTCCCAAAGGCCACACAGCACTTCTGGCTGGATGGACCCCAACAGGATGTCGTGTTTCGATCTTTGGGACTTGTCGTGTGGAGAGACCTGTACCATCTGTGTACTTGTTGTGTGGAGTCGTCTTGTCCCATTTGTGAGGCTTGTCATGTGGGGATGTCGTCTCCCCTCTGTAGAACTTTCATGTGGGGAATTCATTTCCCATATATGGGACTTGTGTGTGGAGATGTCGTGTCCCATCTGTGGGGCTTGTCAAGTTGGGACATCGTGTCCCATCTCAGGGACTTGTGTGAGGATGTCATTTCCCCATCTGTGAAATTGTTGTTTGGGGACGTCTGTGCCCATCTGTGGGAGTTGTCGTCTGGGAACGTCTGGTCCCCATCTGTGGGACTTTTGTTTCAGGACTTCATATCCCCATCTGGGGGAATTTTCATGTGGTGACATTGTGTCCCCATACATGGGACTTGTTGTGTTGGACGTCATGTCCCCATCTGTTGGACTTATTCTGAGGGGATGTCGTGTCCCATCTGTGGAATTGTCATGTGGGGACATTGTGTCCCATCTGTGGGGTTTGTCATATGGGGACGTCATGTCCCATCTGTGGGGATGTCATGTGGAGATGTCGTGTCCCCATCTGTGGGACTTATCGTGTGGGTACTTTGTGTCCCATCTGTGGGACTTGTCCCGTGGGGCATCATGTCTTAATTTTTGAGACTTATCATGTGGGGACGTTGTGTCCCTATCTGTGGGACTTGTGTGGGGACGTCATGTCTCCATATGTAGGACTTGTCATGTGGGGGCATCGTGTCCCATCTGTGGGACTTGTTGTGTGGAGATGACGTCTCCCATCTGTGGGACTTGTCATGTGGGGATGTCCTATCCAATATGTAGGGCTCCTTGTGTGGGGTGTCGTGTCACAAATGTGGGACTTGTCCCATGGGGCATCATGTCCTAATTTGTGAGATTTGTCATGTGGGGATGTTGTGTCCCTATCTGTGGGACTTGTGTGGGGATGTTGTGTCTCCATATGTAGGACTTGTTGTGTGGGGGCATCGTGTCCCATCTGTGGACTAGTCATGTGAAGATGTCGTGTCCCATCTGTGGGCCTTGTCATGTGGGAACAACGTCTCCCATCTGTGGGACTTGTCATGTGGGGACGTCGTGTCCCATCTGTGGGATTTGTCAGGTGCCCACATCCCGTCCCCATCTGTTGGGACTTGTCTTGTGGGGCCTAGTGTCCCATTTGTAGGACTTGTCATGTGGGAGCATCCTTTCCCCACCTGTGGGACTTGTAGTGTGGGGACGTCATGTCCCAATCTGTAGTACTTGTCGTGTGGGCACATCGTGTATCCATTGTGGGTCTTGTCGTGTGGGAAGTCGTGTCCTGATCTGTGGGACTTGTTGTGTGGACATGTCATGTCCCATCTGTGGGACTTGTCCTGTGAGGAAGTCATGTCCCATCTGTGGGACTGTCGTGTGGGGCTATCATGTCTTATCTGTGGACCTTGTGTGTGAAGACGTTTGTCCCAATGGTGGACTTGTTGTGTGGGGATGTTGTGTCCCATTAAAGGAACTTGTGTGTGGAGACGTCATATCCCATCTGTGGACTTGTCATGTGGGGACATCATGACCCATCTGTGGGACTTGTCCTGTGGGGGCGTCGTGTCCCCAGCTGTGGGACTTGTCATGTGCGGATGTCATATCCTCATCTGTGGGAGTTGTGTGGGGATGTCGTGTCCCCATTTGTAGGACCTGTTGTGTGGGGGCGTCGTGTCCCCTTTCTGGACTGGTCATGTGAAGACGTCGTGTCCCATCTGTGGTGTTGTCCTGTGGGGACAACGGGTTTCATCTGTGAGAATTATTGTGTGGGGGTGTCATGTCCCCACTTGGGACTTTTCGTGTGGAGACATCTTGTCCCATCTGTGGAGCCTGTTATTGGAGGACGTGGTGTCCCATCTGTAGACTCGTCATGTGGGATGTCGTGTCACATCTGTAGGGCTTGTGTATGGACATTGTGTCCCATCTGTGGGGATGTCCTTTGGGTCGTCGTGTTCCCATCTTTAGGATTTGTGAGGGGATGTCGTGTCCCTCCTATGGGACTTGTCCTGTGGGGGCGTCGTGTCCCACCTGTAGACTTGTCGTGTAAGGATGTCGTGTCCCTTCTGTGGGACTTGTCATGTGGGGACGTCGAGTCCCCATCTGTGGGACCTGTCGTGTGGGGACGTCCTGTCCAATGTAAGGCTCATTTTGTGGGGCATAATGTCACAAAAGTGGGACTTGTGTGGGCTTCTTGTCCAATCTGTGGGACTTGTCGTGTGGGGACATAATGTCCCGTTCTGTGAGACTTGTTGTGTGTGACATTGTGTATCCATCTGTGAAACTTGTGTGTGGGGATGTCGTGTCCCATTCTTGGGACTTCTCATGTGGGCACATTGTGTCCCATCTGTGAGACTTGTTGTGTGGTGGCATCACATCCCCATCTGTTGGGACTTGTCATGTGGGGCGTCTTGTCCCATCTGTGGGACTGGTCATGTGGGGGCATCGTGTCCATTCTGTGGCACTTGTTGTGTGGGGACTTCGTGTCCCCATCTGTGGTACTGGTCGTGTGGGACGTCATGTCCCCAATGTTAGGACTTTTTGAGCAGAGACATCTTGTCCCATCTGTGGGACTTGTGTGCACACATCCTGTCCCCATTTGTTGGGACTTGTGGGGCATCGTGTCCCATCTGTTAGACTTGACATGTGGGAATGTCATGTCCTATGTGTGGGTCTTGTGCGGAATCACTGTGTCCCATCTGTGGGGTTTGTAGTGTGGGGACATCGTGTCCCCATCTGTGGACTTGTGTGGAAACGTGTCTGCATCTGTTGAACTTCTCGTGTGGGAGGGGTCATGTCTCCATCTGTGGGACTTGTTGTGTGGGATATTGTGTTTCTATCTGTGGGACTTGTCGTGTGGGACGTCGTGTCCCCATCTGTGGGGACTTGTCATGTGGGGACATCATGTTCTATCTGTGGGACTTGTCGCGTGGGGGCATCGTGCCCCGTCTGTGGTACTTGTTGTGTGGGGACATTGTGTCCTATCTGCATGACTTTTCATGTGGGGCGTCCATTCTCCATCTGTTAGGACTTGTCCTGTGGGGCGACGTGTCAAATCTAAGGACTTGTCATGTGCAGGTGTCATGTGAGGAGGTTGTGTCCCATCTGTGGGGTTCATCATGAGGGGGTGTCATGTCCCCATTTACAGGACTTGTCATGTGGGGACGTTGTATCCCCATCTTTGGGGCTTGTCATGTGGGGACGCCATTTCCCATCTGTGGGGCTCATCGTGTGGGGTGTCGTGTACCCATTTCCCCATTTGTGGGACTTGTCATCTGGGGATGTGTGTCCCTTTCTGTGGGTCTTGTCGGGTGGGGACGTCGTATTTTGATCTAGGACTTGTGGGGGCATCATGTTTCCATCTGTGGGTCCAGTCGAGTGGGGATGTTGGGTCCCATCTGTCAGACGTGTCCTGTGGGGACATCGTGTCCCACCTTGGGGTTCGTGGTGTGGGGCATTGTGTCCCATCTATGGGACTTCTCATGTGGGGATGTCATGTCCCAATCTGTGGGACTTGTCGTGTGGAAACGTCATGTCCCCATCTGTGAATCTTGTCATGTGGGATGTTGTGTCCCATCTTTGGGACTTGTCATGTGGGGATGACCTGTCCCTATCTGTTGGGACTTGTCCTATGATGCTTCATTTCTCATCTGTACGACTTGTCATGTGGGGACGTTGTGTCCCATCTCTGGGATCTGTCATGTGCTGACATCATGTCCCATCTGTGGGACTTTCATGTGAAAACGACACATCCTTATCTGTGGGACTTGCCGTGTGAGAATGTCATGTTCCCAACTGTGGGACTTGTCATGTGGGACATCATGTCCCCATCTGTGGGACTTGTGTGGGGACGTCGTGTCCCCATCTATGGGACTTGTCATGTAAGGATGTCGTGTCCCATCTGTGGGACATGTCCTGTGGGGGCGTCATGTCCCCATCTGTTGGACTTTTTGTGTGGGGACGACATCGCATCCCATCAGTGGAACTCATCGTGTTGGGCATCATGTCATATCTGTTGGACTTGTCGTGTGGGCGTCGTGTCCCATCTGTGGGACTTGTCATGTGGGGATGTTGTGTCACCATCTGTGTGAATTGTCATGTTGGCACTTCATGTCCCCATCTGTGGGACTTGTGTGAGCACGTTGTGTCCCCATCTGTGGGACTAGTCGTGTGGGGACGTCATGTTTTATCTTTGGGACTTGTCATTTGGGATGTAGTGTCCCACTTGTGGGACCTGATGTGGGGGACGTCTTGTCCCATATATGGGATTTGTTGTGTGGGGATGTCGTGTCCTTATCTGTGGGACCTTTCTTGGGGGAACATTTGTCCCATCTGTGGAAATTGTCATCTGGGACGTTGTGTCCTATTTGTGGGACATATCGTGTGGGACATCATGTCCTAGCTGTGAGACTTGTCGTGTGGGGACGTCATGTCCACTTCTGTGGGCTTGTCATGCGTGGGCGTCATGTCCCATCTGTCGAACTTGTCATGTGGGGGCGTCATGTCCCCATCTGTGGGACTTTTTGCATGGGACTTCCTGTTCCATCAGTGGGGTTCATCCTGTTGGGCGTCATGTCACATCTGTGGGAATTGTCCTGTTGGGACATCGTGTCCCATCTGTGGGACTTTTCTTGTGTGGGCATCGTGTCCCACCTGTTAAACTTGTTGTGTACTAATGTCGTGTCCCCATCTGTGGGACATGTCATGTGGGGACGTCGTGTTCCCTTCTGTGGGGCTTGTCATGTGGGGACTTCCTGGACCCATCTCTTGGGACTTGTCGGGTGGGGCGTCGTGTCCCCATCTTTGGGACTTGTTGTGTGAGGGGTTCCTGGACCCATCTGTTGGGAATTGTAATGTGGGGCGTTCTGTACCATCAGTGAAACTTGTCATTTGGGGATGTCGTGTCCCATCTGTGGGGTTGTCCTGTAGGGACGTCGTGTCCTTATCTGTAGGACTTGTCATGTGGGGACGTTGTGTCCCTTCTGTGGGACCTGTCATGAGGGGACGTCCTGTGCAATCTGTGGCGCTTGTGTGGGGCGTCGTGTCACAAATGTGGGACTTGTTGTGTGGGCTTCTTGTCCCATCTGTGGGACTTACCATGTGGGGACATAATGTCTTGATCTGTGGGACTTGTTTTGTGGTACGTCATTTCTCCACCTGTGAAACGTGTGTGGGGACGATGTGTCCCCAATTTGGGACTTGTGTGGGCACATCGTGTCCCATCAGTGTTACTTGTCATTGGTGGCATCGTGTCCCCATCTGTTGGGACTTGTCGTGTTGGGGTATCTTGTCCTATCTGTGGGACTTGTCATGTGGGATGTCATGTCCCCATCTTTGGACTAGTCCTGTGCACATGTTCTGTCCCTATGGTTGGGACTTCTCCTGTAGGCTTAGTGTCCCATTGGTTAGTGAAGTGAGGGAATGTTGTGTCCCATCTGTGGGACTTGTCTTAGGGAGATGTTTTGTCCCATCTGTGGACTTGTTGCGTGGGGATGTCGTGTCCCATCTGTGGTGCTTGCTGTGTGGGGATGTCGTGTCCCATCTGTGGGGCTTGTCGTGTGGGGATGACATGTCCCATCTGTGGGACTTGTCATGTGGGGATATGTTGTCTCCATCTGTTGGACTTGTCATGTGGGGACGTCGTGTCCCATCTGTGGGACTTGTCGTGTGAGGGGGTCGTGTGCCATCAGTGAGACTTGTTGTGTGGGGACGTCCTGTCCCTGTCCCCACCATTTGGGATTTGTCCTGTGGGGATGACGTGTGCCGATCAGTGGATCTTTTTATTTTTTTAACTGTTCAAATTACAACTTTATTCAATTTGCAAAAACATTCTACAGTAATACTTTTTAAAAAAACATGTTGCACTTAGTAAGTACATGTATACATGTACATTGTAGAAGACAAATAACAAATAAAATTATGTTCAAGAAACTGCAAAGGGACATATATATTAAGAATATAGTAACGGCTAGGAGTACCAAAGGGACTGTACTGTGCTGATAATACTACTATTTTCAATAAAAATACAAAGAAATTGGATTATCAAATGCCTCTACAGTTAAACTTAGCTTACAATCATAAAAATGAAAACAAAGAATATACTGCTTTATACAAAGGAGTATAGTATGAGGTCTTATGAATTTAAAAAAAAAACTAGTGACTTAAATTTGCTTTTGAAATTTAGATTGTCTAATCATCCATGAACTGCAAACATAACCTCAAAGTGTTATTTTAAAAACACTTCCTCAACGTCTAGTTCATATGACAAACTACAGTGATAGAATCCACTCTTCTAGAATTTTGTTTAGAGCAGTTTTTTTAAAAAAAATGTTTACGTTTGAAGAAGAAAAAGCATGGTGTGGGACAAGCAGAGACAAAAGGAGACACAGAATCTGAAGTGAGCACCTTGATGCAGGGATCAAACTCACAAAACATAAAATCATGACCTGAGCCAGTCGGATGCTGAACCGACTAGGGTTCTGTTGCCCATGGGGCCCTGAGTACGAGCTCTGGGAAAAGATCAAGACCTAGGCCCAAATTAAGTACAGAGTGAATCGGTATAAAGTACCGAGCACCACTTTGACACCTATTTGGCTTGCAGGCATTTGCAGCAATGGGGACAGAGATCCCAGTGTCCCTGGTCCTGAGCAAGAGACAGTCCCCAACACAACACTTCCCACCACCTTTCAGCTGAGCCAGTCCAATGCATTGGCCTTCATGTCAATCTTCAAATGAGATCACAGGACTGGTGTTTCTTGTGCACTGGTGAGGCCTCTGGGTGTAATTCTAATCTTTGCCAGGCCTTGTCCCCCATGGGGCCCCGAGTTCCAGCTTTGGGAAAAGCTCAAGACCTGGGCCCAAATGTGGTACAGAGTGAATCGGCATGAAGTATGGAACACCACTTTGTCACGTATTCAGCCTGCATGCTGTCACAGCATGGGGGATAGAAATTCCGGAGTCCCTGGACGTGAAGAACACATGGTCCCCTACAAAACACTACACACAAACCTTCAGCTGAGCCAGCTTCACGCATTGCCCTTCACATCCCTCCTGAAATGGTATCATGGGACTGGAGTTGCTTCTGTATGGGAGATTCCCCTGGGTGTCATTCTAACCCTTGCTGTGGCTCTGTCCCCTTTGGGGCCCTGAGACCCCACTCCAGGAAAAACCCAAGGCCTGGGCCCACATGTGGTGCAAAGGGAATCAGCGTGATGCACAGAGCACCACTTTGACACGTAAGCAGCCTACAAGCTTTGGCAGGTTTGGGGACAGAGATATCTGCGTCCCTGGTCCTGAGCAAGAGACAGTCCCCAACGCAACACTTCTCACCACCTCTTAGGTGTGCCAGCCCAAAACATCGGCCTTCACATCAGTCCTCAAATGAGAACACGGGACTAGTGTTGCTTCTGCACTGGTGATTCCTCTGGGAGTAATTCTAACCCTTGGCTCTGTCACCCATGGGACCCTGAGTCTCAGCTCCAGGAAAAGCTCAAAACTTGGGCTGAAATGCAGTGAAAAGTGAATTGGCATGATGTACCAAGCACCATTTTAGCACCTATTCAGTCTGCATGCATTTGCAGCATTGGGGACAGAGATCCCAATGTCCCTGGTCCTGAGCAAGAGACAGTCCCCAACACAACACTTCCCACAACCTTTCAGCTGAGCCAGTCCAACGCATTGGCCTTCACATCATTCCTCAAATGAAATCATGGGACTGGTATTGTTTATGAACTGGTGATTCCCCTGCATGTAATTTTAACCATTGCCAGGGCTCTGCAACCCATGGGACCCAGAGTCCTAGCTCAGGGAAAAGTTCAAATCCTGGGCCTAAATGGGGTGCAGATTAAATCGACGTGAACTAAGGAGCACCAGTTTGACACATATTCAGCCAACAAGCTTTTGCATCACTGGGGACAGAGATCCCAGTGTCCCTGGTCCTGAGCAAGAGACAGTCCCCAACACAACATTTCCCATCACCTTTTAGCTGGCCAGCCCAATGCATCAACCTTCACATCAGTCCTCAAATCAGATCACGGTACTGGGGTTTCTTGTCAACCGGTCACTCCCCTGGGTGGAACCCTAACTCTTTCCATGCCTCTGTCCGCCATGTGACCCTGAGTCCCAGCTCTGGGAAAAGCTCATTACCTGGGCCCAATTGTGGTGCAGAGTGACTCGGTGTGAAGTAAGGAGCAGTACTTTGACACATATTCAGCCTGCGTGCTTTTGCAGCATTGGGGACAGAGATCCCGGTGTCCATGGTTCCGAGCAAAAGACAGTTCCCAATGCAACACTTCCCAACAACTTTAGGCTTCATATCAGTCCTCAAATGAGATCACGGGACTGGTGTGGATTCTGCACTGGTGATTCCATTGGGTGTAATTCTAATTCTTGCCGGGGCTCTGTCCCCCAAGGGGCCCTGAGTCCCTGCTCCGGGAAAAGCTCAAAACCTGGGCGCAAATGTGGTGCCAAGTGAATCGGCGTGAAGTACTGAGCACCACTTTGACACCTATTCAGCCTGCATGCATTTGCAGCAATGGGGACAGAGATCCTGGTGTCGCTGGACCTGAGCAAGAGACAGTCCCCTATACAAGGCTTCCCAGCACCTTTCAGCTGCGACAGCCCCACACATAGGCATTTGCATTTGTCCTCAAATGCTCTCACAGGACTGGTGTTTCTTGTGTGCTGGTGAGGCCTTTGGGTGTAATTCTAATCCTTACCAAGGCTCTGTCCCACTTGGGGTCCCGAGTCCCAGCTTTGGGAAAAGCTCAAGACCTGGGCCCAAATGTGGTACAGAGTGAATCGGCATGAAGTACGGAACACCACTTTGTCACATATTCAGCCTGCATGCTGTCACAGCATAGGGGACAGAAATTCCGGAGTCCCTGGACCTGAACAATACATGGTCCCCTACAAAACACTACACACAAACCTTCAACTGAGCCAGCTTCACGCATTGCCCTTCACATCACTCCTGAAATGAGATCACAGGACTGGAGTTGCTTCTGCACTGGAGATTCCCCTGGGTGTCATTCTAACCTTGCTGGGGCTCTGTCCACTTTGGGGCCCTGAGACCCAGCTCCGGGAAAAGCCCAAGACCTGGGCCCTAATGTGGTGCAAAGGAAATCGCCATGATGTAGGCAGCACCACTTTGACACGTAAGCAGCCTGCAAGCTTTGGCAGGTTTGGGGACAGAGAAATCTGTGACCCTGGTCCTGACCAAGAGACAGTCACCACGTAACACTTCACACCACCTTTAGGTGTGCCAGCCCAAAACATCGGCCTTCACATCAGTCCTCAAATCAGATAACGGGACTGGTGTTTCTTGTCAACTGGTTACTCCACTGGGTAGAACCCTAACTCTTGCCGTGTCTGCCATGTGACCCCGAGTCCCTGCTCCAGAAAAGCTCAAGACCTGGGCCCAAATGTGGTGCAGAGTGAATCGGTGTGTAGTACCGAGCACCACTTTTACATGTATTCAGTCTGCATGCATTTGCAGCAATGGGGACAGAGATCCCAGTGTCCCTGGTCCTGAGCAAGAGACAGTCCCCAACACAACACTTCCCACCACCTTTCAGCTGAGCCAGTACAAAGCATTGGCCTTGACATCAATCCTTAAATGAGATCACGCTACCGGTGTTGTTATGAACTGGGGATTCCCTTGGATATAATTGTAACCCTTGCCTGGGTTCTGCAGCCCATGGGGCCCCGAGTCCAAACTCCAGGTAAACCTCACGACTCAGGCCCAAATATGGTCCAAAGTCCCACATTGAGAAGGAAGGACGGAGCATTACTTTGAAGCCTCCATGCTTTTGCACATTAGGGACATAGATCCTGCTGTCCCTGTTCTTGAGCAAGTGACAGTCCCCTAAGCAAGACTCCTGACCACCTTTCAGCGGAACCAGCCCAATGCATTGGCCTTCACATTGAACCAGCCCAATGCATTGGCCTTCACATCAGTCCAGAAATGTGATCACAGTTCAGATGTTTCTTCTGCACTGGGGTTTCCAAAGTGCGGAATTCTAACCCATGCTGGGGCTGAGTCCACCTTGGGGACCCAATTCGTCACTCAGGGAAAAGCTCATACCCAAGGTGCAAATGTGGTACAGAGTAAATCAGCGTGACTTACAAAGCACCACTTCGAAATGTAGTCAGCCACCATGCTTTTGCAGCACTGGGGACGGAGATCTTGATGTCCTTGTCTTCAGCAAGTGACAGTCCCCTAAGCAAGACTCCTGACACCCATCAGACGAACCAGCCCAACTCATTAGCTTCCACATCAGTCCTGAAATGAGATCACATTTCTGGTGTTTTTTCTTCACTGTTTGTTTCCTTCGGGTGTAATTCTAAACCTTGTCAGAGCTTGGTCTCCCATGGGACTCCGAGTCCAAACTCTGGGTAAACCTCACGACTCAAGCCGAAATGTGGTGCAGAGTGACCCGTCGAGAAGGACGGAGCCTCCCGTTGACACATATTCAGCCTCCATGCTTTTGCAGCATTAGGGACTTAGATCCTCGTGTCCCTGGTCCTGAGCAAGTGAGAGACCCTCAAACAAGACTCCAGACCACCTTTCGCTGAGCCAGCACAACGCATTGGCATTCACATAAGTCCTGTAATGAGATCATGGTTCAGGTGTTCCTTCTGCACTGGGGTTTCCAATGCGTGGTATTCTAACCCATGCCAGGGTTGGGTCCCCCATGGGGACCCGATTAGCAGCTCTGGTAAAAACACACGACCAGGGCATTAACATGGTGCAGAGTGAATAGGTGTGATGAAAGGAGCACCACGTTGACAGGTATTCAACCTCCTTGCTTTTGCAGCATTGGGAACATATATCCCCATGTCCCTGTTCCTGAACAAGTGACAGACCATAAGAAAAACTCCCCAACACCTTACAACTGAGCCTGACAACCGCATTGGCCTTCATATAAATCCTGAAAAGAGATCACCGTGCTGGTCTTTTTTATGCTCGAGTTACTTCTGGGTGTAATTGTAACACATCCCGGGACTCTGTCTCCCATGGGGATCTGAATCCCAGCATTGGGTAATTTCAAGACCTAGGCCCAAATGTGGAGCACAATGACTAAGTGTGAGAAACGGAGCACCACTAAGAAACCTATTCAGCCACCATGCTGTTGCAGCATTGGGGAAAGAGATCCTGGATTCCTGGTTCTTCAGCAAGTGACAGTCCCCTAAGCAAGAATCATGACAACCTTTCAGCTGAGCCAGCACAACGCACTGGCCTTCCAATCAGTCCTGAAATGTGATCACCGTTGAGAGGTTTCTTCTGCCCTGAGGATTCCAAAGCGTAGAATTCTAACCCATGCCGGGTCTGGGTCCACCATGGGGACCTGATTCGCCACTCCGGGAAACAAAATGACCAGTGCCCAAATGTGGTGCAGAATGAATCAGCGTAACTTACAAAGCACCACTTTGTTACGTTTTCAGCCACCATGCTTTGGCAGTACTGGAGACAGAGATCCTGGTTTGCTTGTTCTTCTGCAAGTGACACTCCCCTAAGCAAGACTCCTGGCAACGTTTCACCTGAGCCAGCACAACGCATTGGCCTTCCCATCAGTCCTGGAATGTGATCAAGGTTCAGAGGATTCTTCGGCCTTGGGGTCTCCAAAACCCAGAATTCTACCCCAGCCAGGGATGGGTATCCCATTAAGGACCCGATTAACAACTCGGGGAAATGCACCTGACCAGTACCCAAATGTGGTGCAGAATGAATTGGCGTAACTTACAAAGCACCATTATGTCACATTTTCAGCCACCATGCTTTGACAGAATTGGGGACAGAGTTCCTAATTTCCTTGTTTTACCTAAGTGACAGTCCCCTAAGCAAGAATCCTGAGAACGTTTCAGCTGAGCCAGCAAAACGCATTGGCCTTCCCATCAGTCCTGAAATGTGATCACGGTTCAGAAGTTTCTTTGTCAGAGTTGTTTTCAAAGCGCGGAATTGTAAACCATGGCATGACAGGGTCCCCCTTGAGACCCAACTCGTAACTCCAGGAAAAAAATATGACCAGTGCCCAAATGTGGTGAAGAATGAATCGGCGTGACTTACAAAGCACCACTTTGTCACGTTTGCAGCCACCTTCCTTTGGCAGCATTGGGGACAGATATCCGGGTTACCTTGTCCCTTATCATGACAGTCCCATAAACAAGACCCCTGATCACGTTTCAGCAGAGCCAGCACAACGCATTGGCCTTCCCATCAGTCCCGAAATGTGATAATCGTTCAGAGGTTTCTTTGGCACACGGCTTTTCATAGCGCGGAATTCTAACCCAAGGCGTGGTTGGGGCCCCCTTGGGGACCCCAATCGCCACTTCGGAAAAGAACATGACCAGCTTCCAAATGTGGTGCAGAATGAATTCCCATAACTATCAAAGCACTGTGTTGTTACTTTTGCAACCACCATGGTTTGACAGCATTGGGGACAGAGTTCTTGGTTTCCTTGTTGTTCCACAAGTGACAGTCCCCTAAGGAAGACCCCTGATCACGGCTCAGCTGAGCCGGCAGAACGCATTGGCCTTCCCATCAGTCCTAAAATGAAATCATCTTTCAGAAGATTCTTTGGCACAGGGCTTTTCATAGCTTGGAATTCTAACCCAAGGCGTGGTTGGGTCCCCCTTGGGGACGCCATACTCCACTCCAGAAAAGAACATGACCAGTTTCCAAATGTGGTGCAGAATGAATAGGCGTGACTTACAAATCACCACTTTGTCACATTTTCAGCGACCATGTTTTTGCAGCATTGGGGAAGAGAGATCCTGGTTTCCTTGGTCCTTAGCAAGTGACAGTCCCCTAACCAAGACCCCTGATCACGTTTCAGCTGAGCCAGCACAACGCATTGGCCTTCCCATCAGTCCTGAAATGTGATCATTGTTCAGAGGTTTCTTTGCGACAGGGCTTTTCATAGCGCGGAATTCTAACCCAAGGGGTGGTTCGGTCCCCCTTGGGGATCCGATTCACCACTCTGGAAAAGAACATGACCAGTTTCCAAATGTGGTGCAGAATGAATTCCCATAACATACAAAGCACTGTTTTGTTACCTTTACAGCCACCATGCTTTGACAGCATTGGGGACAGAGTTGTTGGTTTTCTTGTTGTTCCGCAAGTGATAGTCCCCTAAGCAGGACCCTTGATCACGTTTCAGCTGAGCCAGCACATCGCATTGGCCTTCCCATCAGTCCTGAGATTTGATCATGAATCAAAAGTTTCTTTGTCAAACGGCTTTTCAAAGCGCGGAATTCTAACCCAAGCCTTGGTAGGGTCCCCCTTGGGGACGCGATACGCCACTCCAGAAAAGAATATGACCAGTTTGAAAATGTGGTGGAAAATGAATTCCCATAACTTACAAAGCACCGCATTGTTACCTTTGCAGCCACCATGCTTGGACAGCATTGGGCACAGAGTTCTAGGATTTCTTGTTGTTCAGCAAGTGACAGTCCCCTAAGCAAGGGTCCTGACCACCGTTCAACGAGCCGGCACAACGCATTGGCCTTCCAACAGTCCTGAAATGTGATCATCGTTCAGAGGATTGTTTGGCACAGGGCTTTTCAGAGC
>NW_021911543.1:8276-10003 GCF_006229205.1 Suricata suricatta | reverse complement strand
CTTAGGGGACTGTCACTTGCGGAACAACAAGAAAACCAACAACTCTGTCCTCGATGCTGTCAAAGCATGGTGGCTGCAAAGGTAACAAAACAGTGCTTTCTATGTTATGGGAATTCATTCTGCACCACATTTGGGAACTGGTCATGTTCTTTTCCGGAGTGGCGAATCGGATCCCCAAGGGGGACCGAACCACCCCTTGATTTAGAATTCCACGCTATGAAAAGCCCTGTGCCAAAGAAACTTCTGAACGATGATCACATTAGGTCTCATGGGAAGGCCAATGCGTTGTCCTGGCTCAGCTGAAACGTGATCAGGGGTCTTGCTTAGGAGACTGTCACTTGCTAAGGACCAAGGACACCAGGATCTCTCTTCCCCAATGTTGCAAAAGCAAGGTCAGTAAAAACGTGACAAAGTGGTGATTTGTAAGTCATGCCTATTCATTCCGCACCACATTTGGAAACTGGTCATGTCCTTTTCCAGAGATGCCTATCGAGTCCCAAAGGGGACACAACCTTGCCTTGGGTTAGAATTCCGCGCTCTGAAAAGCCCTGTTCCAAAGAAACCTCTGACCGAGGATCACATTTCAGGACTGATGGGAAGGCCAATGCGTTGTGCCGGCTCAGCTGAACGGTGGTCAGGATCCTTGCTTAGGGGACTGTCACTTGCCGAACAACAAGAAACCCTAGAACTCGGTGCCCAATGATTTCCAAGCATGGTGGCTGCAAAGGTAACAGTGCGGTGCTTTGTAAGTTATGGAAATTCATTGTGCACCACATTTGGAAACTGGTCATGTTCCTTTCCGGAGTGGCGAATCGGGTCCCCATGGTGAACGAACCACCCCTTGGGTTAGAATTCCACACTATGAAAAGCCCTGTGCCAAAGAAACCTCTGAACGATGATCATATTTAGGTCTCATGGGAAGGCCAATGCGTTGTGCTGGCTCAGCGGAAACGTGATCAGAGGTCTTGCTTAGGGGACTGTCACTTGCTACGGACCAAGGACACAGGTTCTCTTCCCCAATGCTGCAAAAGCAAGGTCATTGAAAACGTGACAAAGTGGTGATTTGTAAGTCACGCCTATTCATTCCGCACCACATTTGGAAACTGGTCATGTCCTTTTCCTGAGATGCATATCGAGTCCCCAAGGGGGATACAAGCATGCCTTGGGTTAGAATTGCGCGCTCTGAAAAGCCCTGTGCCAAACAATCCTCTGAACGATGATCACATTTCAGGACTGATGGGAAGGCTAATGCGTTGTGGTGGCTCATTGAACGGTGGTCAGGATTCTGGCTTACAGGACTGTCACGTGCCGAACAACAAGAAAACCAAGAACTCTGTGCCCATTGCTGTCCAAGCATGGTGGCTGCAAAGGCAACAAAGCGGTGCTTTGTAAGTTATGGGAATTCATTGTGCACCACATTTGGAAACTGGTCATGTTCCTTTCCGGAGTGGCGAATTGGGTCCACAAGGGGGACCCAACCACGCCTTGGGTTAGAGTTCCGCACTCTGAAAAGCCCTGTAATAAGGAGTCCTCTGAACAATGATCACATTTCAGGACTGATGGGAAGACCAATGCGTTGTGCTGGTTCAGCTGAACGGTGGCCAGGATTCTTGCTAAGTGGACTGTCACTTGCGGAACAACATGAAAACCAAGAACTCTGTGCTCAATGCGGTCCCAGCATGGTGGCTGCAAAGGTAACAAAGCAGTGCTTTGTAAGTTATGGGAAT
>NW_021911543.1:6820-8176 GCF_006229205.1 Suricata suricatta | reverse complement strand
CAAGACCCTTGATCAAGGTTCATCTGTGCCAGCACAACGCATTGGCCTTCCCATCAGTCCTGAAATGTGATCCTCGGTCAGAGGTTTCTTTGGCACAGGGCTTTTCAGAGCGTGGAATTCTAACCCAAGGCGTGGTTTTGTCCCCCTTGGGGCCTCGATACGCATCTCAGGAAAAGGAAATGACCAGTTTCAGGGTTGGTGTAGAATGAATCGGCGTGACTTACAAATAACCTCTTTATCACGTTTTCAGCAACCATGCGTTTGCAGGATTGGGGAAGAGAGATCCTGGTGTCCTTGATCCTCGGCAAGTGACAGTCCCCTACCCAAGACCCCTGATCACGTTTCATCTGAGCCAGCACAACGCTTTGGTCTTCTCATCAGTCCTGAAATGTGTTCATGGATCAGGAGTTTCTTTGTCACACGGCTTTTCAATGCGTGGAATTGTAACCCATTACATGGTTCGGTCCCCATTGGGGACCCGATACGACACTCCAGAAAAGAACATGACCCGTTTCCAAATGTGCTGCAGAATGAATTCCCATAACTTACAAAGCACCGCACTGTTACCTTTGCAGCCACCATGCTTGGACAGCATTGGGCAGAGAGTTCTAGGATTTCTTGTTGTTCGGCAAGTGACAGTCCCCTAAACAAGGATCCTGACCACCGTTCAGCTGAGTTGGCACAACGCATTGGCCTTCCAACAGTCCTGAATTGTGATCATCGTTCAGAGGATTCTTTCACACAGGGCTTTTCAGAGCGCGAAACTCTAACCCAAGGCGTGGTTGGGTCCCCCTTGTGGACCTGATTCGCCACTCCGGAAAGGAGCATGACCCGTTTCCAAATGTGGTGCACAATGAATTTCCATAACTTACAAAGCACCGCACTGTTACCTTTGCAGCCACCATGCTTGGAAATCATTGGGCACCGAGTTCTAGGATTTCTTGTTGTTCGGCAAGTGACAGTCCCCTAAGCAAGGATCCTCACCACCGTTCAGCTGAGCCGGCACAACGCATTCGCTTTCCCATCAGTCCTGAAATGTGATCCTCGGTCAGAGGTTTCTTTGGAACAGGGCTTTTCAGAGCGCGGAATTCTAACCCAAGGCATGGTTTTGTCCCCCTTGGGGACTCGATACGCATTTCAGGAAAAGGACATGACCAGTTTCCAAATGTGGTGCGGAATGAATAGGCATGACTTACAAATCACCACTTTGTCACGTTTTTACTGACCTTGCTTTTGCAACATTGGGGAAGAGAGATCCTGGTGTCCTTGGTCCTTAGCAAGTGACAGTCTCCTAAGCAAGACCCCTGATCACGTTTCCGCTGAGCCAGCACAACGCATTGGCCTTCCCATGAGACC
>NW_021911543.1:4966-6720 GCF_006229205.1 Suricata suricatta | reverse complement strand
TCCTCTGAACAATGATCACATTTCAGGACTGATGGGAAGACCAATGCGTTGTGCTGGTTCAGCTGAACGGTGGCCAGGATTCTTGCTAAGTGGACTGTCACTTGCGGAACAACATGAAAACCAAGAACTCTGTGCTCAATGCGGTCCCAGCATGGTGGCTGCAAAGGTAACAAAGCAGTGCTTTGTAAGTTATGGGAATTCATTCTGCTGCAGCACATTTGGAAACTGGTCATGTTCTTTTCTGGAGTGTCGTATCGGGTCCCCAACGGGGACCGAACCATGTAATGGGTTACAATTCCACGCATTGAAAAGCAGTGTGATAAATAAACTCCAGACCCATGAACACATTTCAGGACTGATGAGAAGACCAATGCTTTCTGCTGGCTCAGCGGAAATGTGATCAGGGGTCTTGGTTAGGGGACTGTCACTTGCCGAGGATCAAGGACACCAGGATCACTCTTCCTCAATGCTGCAAACACATGGTCGCTGAAAACGGGATAAAGAGGTTATTTGTAAGTCACGCCGATTCATTCTGCACCACATTGGAAACTGGTCAGGTCCTTTTCCAGAGATGCGTATCGAGTCCCCAAGGGGGACAAAACCACGCCTTGGGTTAGAATTCCGCGCTCTGAAAAGCCCTGTGCCAAAGAAACCTCTGACCGAGGATCACATTTCAGGACCGATGGGAAGGCCAATGCGTTGTGGGGCTCAGCTGAAACGTGATCAGGGGTCTTGCTTAGGGGACTGTCACTTGCTAAGGACCAAGGTCACCAGGATCTCTCTTCCCCAATGCTGCAAAAACACGGTCGCTGAAAACATGACAAAGTGGTGCCTTGTAAGTCACGCAGATTCATTCTGTACCACATTTGGAAACGGATCATGTTCCTTTCCGGAGTTGCGAATCGGGTCCCCAGGGGGGACCCAACCATGCCTTGGGTTAGAGTTCCGCGCTCTGAAAAGCCCTGTGCGAAAGATTCCTCTGAACGATGATCACATTTCAGGACTGATGGGAAAGCCAATGCGTTGTGCTGACTCAGCTGAACTGTGGCCAGTATTCTTGCTTAGGGGACTGTCACTTGCGGAACAACAAGAAAACCAAGAACTCTGTGCTCAATGCTTTCCAAGTATGGTGGCTGCAAAGGTAACGAAGCAGTGCTTTGTAAGTTATGGGAATTCATTCTGCAGCACATTTGAAAACTGGTCATGTTCTCTTCTGGAGTGTCGTATCTGGTCCCCAACGGGGACCGAACCATGTAATGGGTTACAATTCCACACATTGAAAAGCCGTGTGAGAAAGAGACTCCTGATCCATGAACACATTTCAGGACTGATGAGAAGACCAATGCGTTGTGCTGGCTCAGATGAAACGTGATCAGGGGTCTTGGGTAGGGGACTGTCACTTGCCGAGGATCAAGGACACCAGGATCTCTCTTCCCCAATGCTGCAATCGCATGGTTGCTGAAAAGGTGATAAAGAGGTTATTTGTAAGTCACGCCGATTCATTCTGCACCACATTTGGAAACTGGTCATGTCCTTTTCCTGAGATGCATATCGAGTCCCCAAGGGGGACATAACCACTCCTTGGGTTAGAATTCCACGCTCTGAAAAGCCCTGTGCCAAACAATCCTCTGAACGATGATCACATTTCAGGACTGATGGGAAGGCCAATGTGTTGTGCCGGCTCAGCTGAACGGTGGTCAGGATCCTTGCTTAGCGGACTGTCACTTGCCGAACAACAAGAAATCCTAGAACTC
>NW_021911543.1:3454-4866 GCF_006229205.1 Suricata suricatta | reverse complement strand
GATTCTTGGGTTTCATGTGCAGGATCCATAGTTGGACAAGCAATTTTAGTATGAAAGTCAGCTAAAGCATTTCCCTCAGAGAGGGGGGCCAGGCAACTTAGAGTGAGCTCTAATGTGTCCTATGTGAAAAGGTTCCTGGCGTTGTTGAACATTAACCTGTAATTGCAAAAGTAAACTTGAAATTCCTGTTTTATAGAGAGGAACTGTTGCAGTTTCAATGGCTGGAAAGAGTCCGACCACATATTTAGAGTCTGAAAATAAATTAAACCTCTCTGGAGTTTCTTGAAACAATCTGATAACGGCGACAAGTTCGGCTCTCTGGGCTGAAGTTTCCTCAGTTTGAAAAGAAATAATTTTAGGTTTAGATGGGTTTTCATAAATGATTACAGAAGCCATGCCATTAGAGGACCCATCAGTAAAAAAGGCATCCTCCAAAGGTTTAGTTTTTGTTTTTGTGGGAAAAATAAAAGAATTTAATTTACTAAATTGTAATATAGGGTCCTTAGGTATATTAAAGCCAAGATTGCCTGTATATCCAATCATAGCAACCTGAAAATCAGTAAATCCCTGCATTAATTCCTCAATCTGAAATTTAGAATAGGGAAGAACAATTTCTGCTGGCTCTTGTGCAAACAATTCTCTGCTTCTTTTTCTCCCCTTAATAATTAATTGTGCTATTAAAGATGGATAATTGGCCAAAACTTTTTTAGGAGTAGCTGATAAATAGAGCCATTCTAGTATTCCCTCTTGCCATAGGCAAGCGGTGGGAGAGTGTTCAGTTGGTAAAATTATTAAAGACCAAGTCTCATTATAGTTAACCCTAATAAGCATGGCTCCTTGTAGAGCCTCATTAACTTTAGACAAGGATTCCAAGGCTAAAGGAGTTAACTCTCGTTTGGAATTTGGATGGGAGTCTCCATGCAAGATTTCAAACAGCGGGATAAGATCTTTAGTAGACAGTTTTAAAAGAGGCCGAATCCAATTAATATCTCCTAATAGTTTTTGAAAATCATTTAAAGTACACAAGTGTTCTGTCTTTAACTGTAAATGTTGTAAAGTCACAGTTTGATTTTCAATTAATCTTCCCAAATAGGAATAAGGTGGATCAATTTGAATTTTTTCAGGGGCCACCCTCAGACCATGAACGGATAAGGTTTGAATCAATTCATCTAAAACATTATGAAGATGGGCTTTGTCCTTATGTGCTAGGAGAATGTCATCCATATAATGAATTAAATAAATTTCAGGATATTTATTTCTAATTTCACTCAAAGCCCTATCAACATATTTCTGACACAAAGTAGGAGAATTTTTCATCCCTTGGGGAAGAACTTTCCACTGAAATCTCTGAAAGGGCCTTTTTAAATTTGGAGATGGTAGGCTGAAGGCAAAATGTTTACAATCATCAGGAT
>NW_021911543.1:0-3354 GCF_006229205.1 Suricata suricatta | reverse complement strand
ACAAACAAAGGGTAGGGTGCTCCCTCTAATGAGGAGACCAGTCAGATGCCTGTCTGGCCGTGTCCCGAAGGAACTTAGGTGATGCTTAGCCGTAGTGGACTCAGCGTTGTGATTTACAATCGGAAGCTATTCCGATGCCGCCATAGACCTTATGCCATTCACCACGGTATCGCAGACCAGGCCCACTCGAGTTCCGTGGGTTTCTGGAGACTTTAAGAGTTTCCCCCGTGGAACTACAAACTCGAACCCAGTAGGCAAGCCAGACTGGGCCACACATTCACTCACACACACACACCAGAGGCTATTACATTCCCTCCCACAGAGGTTTTACAGACAAGATTAAGACATTTAAAGAAATAACATATAACTGGGCAATCTCCACAAATTACTCACCCTTCCTGTTCTCTATCTCCACTTATAGAGGGGCCCGCGGTGCCCTGGGGGAGATCCTAACCAACCTGAAAATGAGCAGAACTATTTCAGAGAATATTTCACTTACCTTTGAATATCTTCGTTTTCTTTTTCTTTTGTTGTTCTTCTACTCAGGTCCCTGTTGGGGCGCCACTCGGTGTGGGGGACCAGCCCACGCACCAGAGTCCAAGGGTCTCTGAGTAGGGGTTGGTGTTGGCGAAATATCTATAAGAAAGAACACAGACAACATGAATGGTGGAAGAGACCACCCTTTACTGTGAAACTTGGTGTCTTATATACCATAGGTGATTACATCTTTCTTTTAATGATTACATTGTTTGTAACTTCTTAGGAATCACATGTTTCAGAATAGATCATTGTTTTCACGGAAGAGAGAACAGAAAGTTAAAGACAGGAATGAAGTACAATACAGAAGATCAAAAAACATAATTTATCACTAAAAATACATCAGCGGGGGTCTTATTTTATGTATATAGTGTAATATTAACTGAAGCTTATGACAAGGCTATTTTTAAAAGTTCAAACAATAGTCTGTGAGTAAGGTGCTTCTAACTAAGGAGGAAGTTTCAATCAGAAAATCTGCCCAATTACTGAAACCACAATCACCAAGAGGTATGAATAATAGGAGAACTAACCCCAGTCTCTGATCCACTTAGGTCAAGCAGTCAAGCGCACACATTTTCAAGTAGGGGAAGCAGGGTCCCAATGGACACATAGCACTGCTGGCTGGATGGGCCCCAACAGTTGGAAACCAACGTCCTCTCACGACAAGTCCCACAGATGGGGACACGTCTTTTCCAAACGAAAAGTCCCACAGATGGGGGCTGGACGTCCCCACACAACAAGTCCCACAGATGGGACATGATGTCCCCACACGACAAGTCCCATAAATGGGACACGACGTCCCCACATGACAAGTCTTACAGGTGGGACACGACGCATCACAGGACAAGTCCCAAAAGATGAAGACAGGACATCCCCACACAACAAGACCCACAGATGTGACACGACATGTCCCCAAATGACAGGTCCCACAGATGGGGAGATGACGTCTGCACATGAAAAGTCTCAAAGATGGGACACGATGTCCCAAATGACAAAATTTACAGATGGGGACATGACATTTCCACATGACAAGACCCACAGATGGGGACTACACGCCTCCACATGACAATTCCAACAGATGGTACAGGACGTCCCCACAAGATAAGCCCCCAAGTTGGAACAAGAGGTACCCACATGACAAGTTCCGACGATGGGGTCATGATGCCGACACAACTAGTCCCACAGAACTGACACGATGCCCCCACGATGAGCCCCACATATGGGACACATCATCCCTGCACGACATGACCCACAGATGGGGACACGATGTCGCACATGACAAGTCCCACAGATGGGACAAACGTCCCCACATGACAAGTTCCACAGATGGGGACATGAAGCCCCCAAAGCACAAGTCCCACAGATGGGCACACAATGCCCCCACGCGAAAAGTCACACAGATGAGACACGACGTCCCCACACGAAAAGTCCCACAGATGAGACACAATGTCCCCACATGACAAGTCTCACAGATGGGACACGACATCCAGACACATCAATGCCCAAAGATAGAAACCCAACGTCTCAACCCAAGACCCACTGATGGGGACACGGGGTCCCACAAGACAAGTCCAACAGTTGGGAACATGACGTACCCACACAACAAGTCCCAAAGATAAGGACACGACATTTCCACATGACAAGTCCCATAGATGGGGGCTGGAATTCCCACTACAACAAGTCCCACAGATGTGACATAATGTTCCAATACGACCAGTCCCACAGATGGGGACAAGATGTCCCCAAACGACAAGTCCCACAAATGGGACACAACGTCTCCACACGACAAGCCCACAGATGGGCCACGATGTTTACACATGACAAGTCCCACAGACGAGACATGATGTCCCCGCACAACTAGTCCCACAGATGGGGACACGACATGCCAACATAACAAGTCCCACAGATGGGACATGACACCCCACAGGACAAGTCCCAACAGATGGGGACAAGACTTCTCCACAGGACAAGGCCCAACATGACAAGCCCCACAAATGGAACTCTACATCCCCACACAACAACCCCACAATTGGGACATGATGTCACCACAGGACAAGTCCCACAGATGGGACTCGACATCCCCACACAACAAGTCCCACAGGTGGAATCAAGATGCCCCCACACAACAGGTCCCACAGATAGGTCACAACGTCCCCACAAGACAAGTCCCACAGATCGAAATATGACATTCCACACAACAAGTCCCAGATTGGGGACACGAGGCCCCATCATGTCGAGTCCCACAGATGGGAAACAACGTCCCCACATGACAAGTACAGAGATGGGACACGATGCCCCACAGGACAAGTCCCAACAGATGGGGACAGGACGGCCCCACACGACAAGTCCCACAGTGGGACAGGACATCCCCACATGACAAGCACCACAAATGTGACACGTCATCCCCTCATGACAAGTCCTGAGATGGGACATGACATCTCCACACAAGTCCCACAGATGGGGACATGACATCCCCACACGACAAGTCCCACAGATGGGACATGACTTTCTCACAAGACAAGTCCTACAGACGGGGACACAAAGTCCCCAAATGACAAGTATCACAGGTGGGGACAGGACATCCCACATGGCAAGACCCACAGTAGGAACACGACGTCTCCACATGACAAGTCTCACAGATGGAAAATGACATGCCCACATGACAAGTCCCACAGATGGGACACAACAACCCAACACGACAAGTTCCATAGATGGGACATGACGTCCCCACTCTACTAGTCCCACAGATGGGACATGACGTGCCCACATGACAGGTCTCACAGATGGGGACACGACGCCTCCTCACGAGTCCCACAG
>NW_021911542.1:0-516 GCF_006229205.1 Suricata suricatta | reverse complement strand
TAATAGAAAACAACAACGCCGGTTCAGTGAAATGGTCATGACACATGTTCTGTGATAAACTTATTGAGTCAATTACCCTTTGGTTAAATAGCAAGTTGGGTCCCGAGTTTATATTTCATTTACTGCATTCCTTATTTTCCAGAAGTACAAAGTCATTGCTAATATGCTTTATTGATGACCAGGCAGCTAGATAAATCAGCTTGATTACTTTAATAGCTCAACTTATTTTGGTTTTTTTTATTTTAGAGAGAGAGTGTGAGTGGGGAAGAGGGGGCAAAGGGAGAGAAAGACCATCTTAAGCAGGTTCCACATCGATGTGGGGGCTCGATCCCACAACCTTGAGATCATGACCTGAGCAGAAATCAAGAGTCTGATGTTCAGTGGACTGAGCCACCAGGTACCCCTAAATATTCTAAATAATGAAATGTAGTTGAAGAGGCTTAGTTATGATGTAGTAACACTGGGGGGTGTGGCTACTATAATAGAAGTTTATAGAACTTTGTTTAATAAAACTTT
>NW_021911541.1:0-516 GCF_006229205.1 Suricata suricatta | reverse complement strand
GGGGGGGGGGGGGGGGGGGGGGGGGGGGGGGGGGGGGGGGGAATGGCCTTACATAAATTTTCACAAAGGGAACTAGAAGAGAAGTCCCAAACAGTCCCTTGGAGTATAGATTCTGAGCGAGGCATTCCCAGGCCAAACCCTGTGACCCTGGAGGGTCTGGGTAGAGTTGTGCGTGACGTGTTCATGTTCTGACACAGTGTTCTAGGGCACCTGCAACAGGTGTAACCAGAAACTGACCCTGTGCGGTCTTCTAGCCACCCCACACCACTGTAACAAAAAAGAGAACAAGACATATCCGAGAAGAGAAGGATTGGTAGGGAAATGGAGAACAATATAAACTAACAATATCATGTCTAAGCATACTCGCCATTTTAGGGAAAAGACCAGAGTAAAGCCAAAAGTGACAGAAACAGGAAGATGATTTGGGGATCATACACATTTTCATGAAGTGAGTAGAGCGAACACCAGAGAACACAGAGTTGGCCCCCTGGGGGACCCTGTTACAACACAGGTGCT
>NW_021911540.1:0-516 GCF_006229205.1 Suricata suricatta | reverse complement strand
AAGCCCACAAGTGCTAAATCAGGGAGGAGATCTAGGGCAATGGGGCTAATCGTGAAAGGCAGAAGGGACCTCTTTCCCCCTCACTCTTCCATGTGATTACCAATATCCATCACAGCTCGTTCAGCAAACATCCCTAAAAACAAGGGTAAAGATGTATGACACCTAACATTTTTGCATTGAGATCCACAGTTTACAGAACCCTCTTGAGGTTTTCATTTTTATTTCATACCTACACATACCTCAAAGACAGCACTAGCCTCCCTTTCAAGGGGTAGGCACAGGATATCAGTGGACACCAGAAGACATCAAGGAGAAGTAGTAGTGCTGGGACCCAGAGACAGGGCTTCTGATTCCAGATCCAGGACAATTCTTTTTCTAATATGGCCTTGCCTTTGAAATTCAGTCTTCATCAAATTTTTTTTAACTTTATTTTTTTTTCAATAAATTTTATTGTCAAATTGTTTTCCATACAACACCCAGTGCTCTTCCCCTCAAGTGCCCTCCACCATCACCACC
>NW_021911539.1:0-516 GCF_006229205.1 Suricata suricatta | reverse complement strand
TCTCTTACATTTAAGCCTTTTGTCCATTTTGAGTTAATGTTTGTAGATGGTATGAGGTAGGAGTCTAACTATATCCTTTTGCATATGGCTATATAATTGTCCCAACACCACTTATTGAAAAGACCATCCTTATCCACTGGTGTTGGCATTCATGTTGAAAATGAGTTAACCATAAGTATGAAGGTTTATATATGGACCCTCAATTCTATTCCATTGATCTATATGTCTATCCTTACACACTGTCTTAATTATTGCAGCTTTAAAACTTTTGAAATCAGGGAGTGTGAGTCTACTGAATGTGTCCTTTTTCAAAGTTACCTTGACTATTCTAGGTCTCTTAAATTTCCATATGAATTTTAGAGTCAACTGATAACTTTCTGCAAAGAAGCCAGTTGGAATTTTGATAGAGATTATATTGAATCTGTAGATTAATTTGGAGGATGTTGCCATTTTAACAGTATTAAATCTTCTGATGGATCATCTTTCCATTTATTTAGGTCTGATTACATTTCTTTC
>NW_021911538.1:0-516 GCF_006229205.1 Suricata suricatta | reverse complement strand
CTTTATATGGCTGAGGAAGTTCCTTTCCATTCCTAGTGTCCTGAAAGCTTTTATCAGAAATAGGAATTGGATTTTGCCAAATGCTTTTTCTGCATCTATTTGACATGATCATATTTTTCTTTTTTAATCTGTTAATATAGTAAATTGCATTGGCTAACTTCCAAATGTTAAACTACCCTGACATTGCTGGGGGGTGGGGGGAAACCCTGTTGGTCATGATGTGTTATCATTTCTATATATTTAATTTCATGAAATATTGTTTAACATTGTTGTGTCTATGTTCATAAGGAATACGATTTTGTAGTTTACTTGTAATGTCTTTTCTGGTTGATACTTGCGTAATACTGGCTTCCTAGAATAAGTTGGGAACTTCTCTTTAAAACTCTGGGAGATTTGGTGTAGAATTAGTGTTCTTTCTTCCTTAAAATTTTTGTAGAGTTTGTCAGTGAAGCCATCTGGACCTGGAGTTTTCTTTGAGTCAAGGTTTTTAACTACAAATTCAGTTTCTTATTTTCA
>NW_021911537.1:0-516 GCF_006229205.1 Suricata suricatta | reverse complement strand
AGTCCAATAGCGTCATATTTATAGGCCACGTATATAGTATTCACTTTGCAGAAAACAAAGGCTCCGAAAATAAACAACACAAAAAGTATTTTGCAAAGAGGAGCAGGCTAAACCATCAACCGAGCGCATGGAATAGAAGCAGGAGCCCCAGGACAGCAGGTGCACATGGCTGACAAAGGCAGGAGCTCCTGAGTCGAGTGGTGGGTTCACGGTCACTCGGCGTGACTCACAGTGGCTGCCCTGGAAATGCTTGTGCTTCTTGTTCTTTTCCAGAACTGTCATGTCGAGGGGAGCGGATAAGAGATTATTACCAAAAGCAGCAGGGCTACGCCGCCTGCCAGACGACTAAGAAGGTGTCCCGGCTGGAATGCAGGGGTGGGTGCACGGGAGGGCAGTGCTGCGCACCCCTGAGGAGCAAGCGACGGAAATACTCTTTCGAATGCACGGACGGGTCTTCATTTGTGGACGAGGTGGAAAAGGTGGTGAAGTGTGGCTGCACCAGGTGCGCCGCCTAAA
>NW_021911536.1:0-516 GCF_006229205.1 Suricata suricatta | reverse complement strand
CAAAATATACTCATAAATTAGTGAAATGAATTTGGAAGCCCAGAAACAGACCTGAAAATTTATTTAAATGTAATATATTATAAAAGTGACATTTCAAAATAGTGGGGTAATGATGGATTATTCAAAAAGTGGCATTAGGTCACTCGTTTGCTATCTGGGGGAACTAGATTAGTTTGCTTGAGCTGCCACTACATGATACGAAGACGGGGTGGCTTAAACCACAGAAGTATATTCTCTCACAGTTTGGAAGGCTGGGAAGTCCAAGGTCAAGGTACTGCAGGGTAGGTTGCAACCTGAGGCCTCTTCTCTTGGTCTGTAGGTGGGTGCCATCTCACTGTGTGCTCACATGACCTCTTCTCTCAGGTGTATGGGAAGAGACAAGGGGGAGCTCTTTGGTAGTTTTTCTAATAAAGCCACTAACCCTATCCTTATGACCTCACTCAGCTGTAACTACTTCCATAAAGGCCCTATCCCCAATTATAGTCACTTCGGGGCTTCAACATAAACTTGAATTTG
>NW_021911535.1:0-516 GCF_006229205.1 Suricata suricatta | reverse complement strand
CTTAGGATTCTCTCTCTCTCTTCCTCCCTCCCTCTGCTCCTCTCCCTATTCGCATTCTCTCCACTCTCCCTCTTAAAAAACAAATAAAAATTTAAAAACAAGTAGTCTGGCAGCTTCTTCAAAAGTTTATAATCCATTTGTTCTACTTATTCCACACTTAGTTATTTACCCAAAAGAAATATTCACAGCCTATTTATTTGTAATAGCCCCAAAATAGAAACAACCCAAATATTCATACACAAATGGAGAAATTAACTGTGGTAAATCCATACAATGGAATGTTACTCAGCAATAAAAAAAGATAATTTATTAACATATTAAAAAGTGGACGATTCTCCAACTAATTATGCTGAGTAAAGAAGAACCCCCCCCAAAAGTATAAACTCTATTATTCCATTTATATAAAATTCTAGAAAATACATATTAATCTGTAGTCACTGAAAGTTGACCAGTGGTGACCAGGGGGAGTTACAAGGAGCAGGAGGAACCATTTCAAGATGACAGGCACCTTCATTA